>NC_034610.1:54762880-54775418 GCF_900095145.1 Mus pahari | reverse complement strand
TTTGAGCTTTACTATAGTTTCTTTAATGAATGCTCTTGCATATTCAGAACTGAGAGTTCATCTTGGAGGATTTTAACTTTGCTGAGTGTGAAGTGCCCCTCCTTGTCTTTTTTGTAACTTTTATTCGATATTAGAATGGCTACTCCAGCTTGTTTCTTCGGACCATTTGCTTGGAAAATTATTTTCCAGCTGTTTATTCTGGAGTAGTATCTGTCTTTTCCCTTAGGTGGGTTTCTTGTAAGCAGGAAAAAGTTGGGTCCTGTTTATGTAACCAGTCTGTTAGTATATGCCTTTTAATTGGGGATTGAATACATTGACATTAAGTGATATTAAGAAAAAGTAATTGTTGCTTCCTGTTATTTTTGTTGTTAGAGTTGGGATTCTGTTTTTCCTGCTGTCTTCTTTTGGGTTTGCTGAAGGATTACTTTCTTATTTTTTCTAGGGCATAATTTCTGTCCTTCTGTTGGTGTTTTCTCTTTATTATCTTTTGAAGTGCTGGATTCCTGGAAAGATATTGTGTGAATCTGGTTTTGTTATGGAATACTTTGGTTTATCCATCTATGGTAATTGAGATTTTTGCTGGGTGTAGTAGTCTGGGCTGGCATTTGAGTTTTCTTAGAGTCTGTATAACATCTGTCCAGGATCTTCTTTCTTTCATAATCTCTGGTTAGAAGTCTGGTGTAATTCTAATAGGTCTGCCTTTATATGTTACTTGATCTTTTTCCCTTACTGCTTTTAATGTTCTTTCTTTATTTAGTGCATTATTTGTTCTGATTGTTATGTATCAGGAGGAATTTCTTTTCTGGTCCAGTCTATTTGGAGTTCTGTAGGCTTCTTGTATGTTCATGGGCATCTCTTTCTTTAGGTTAGGTAAGTTTTCTTCTCTAATTTTGTTGAAGATATTTACTGGCCCTTTAATTTGAAAATCTTCATTCTCATCTATACATATTACCCTTAGGTTTGGTCTTTTCATTGTGTCCTGGATTTTCTGGATGTTTTGGGTAAAGATCTTTTTGCATTTTGCATTTTCTTTGATTGTTGTGTCCATGTTCTTTAAGGAATCTTCTGCACCTTAGATTCTCTCTTCGATCTCTTGTATTCTGTTGCTGATGCTCACATCTATGGTTCCTGATTTCTTTCCTAGGGTTTCTATCTCCAGAGTTGTCTCCCTTTGGGTTTTCTTCATTGTGTCTACTTCCATTTTTAGACCTTGGATTGTTTTGTTCAATTCCCTTACCTGTTTGGTTGTGTTTTCCTGTTATTTTTTAAAGGATTTTTGTGTTTCCTCTTTTAGGACTTCTACCTGTTTAAGGACTTCTACCTGTTTAGCAGTGTTCTCCTGTATTTCTTTATGTGGGTTATTAATGCCCTTCTCAAAATCCTCTATCAGCATCATGAGATATGATTTTAATTGCGAATCTTGTTTTTTGGGTGTGTTGGGGTATCCAGGACTCGCTGTGGTTGGCGTACTGAGTTCTTATGATGCAGAGTGGTCTTGGTTTCTGTTAATAAGATCCTTACGTTTGCCCTTTGCCATCTGGTAATCTCCAGTGTTAGATTTTCTAGCTGTCTCTGGCTGGAGCTTGTTCCTCCTGTGATTCTTTAGCCTCTGTCAACACTCCTGAGAGACCAACTCTCTCTTGAGTCCCAGTGGTCAGAGCACTCTCTGCAGGCAAGCTCTCCTCTTGCTGGGAAGGTGCACAGAACTCTGGAGCTCAGATCTACCTCTTGAGTCCTGGGATCAGAGCTATCTCTGGAGGCTGATTTTCCTCTGGCAGGGAAGGTGCCCTGGGGTCTGTGTCTCAGCTCTGCCTCCTGACTGAGGATGAAGGCCCAAAGGGACCCTGTCCAAGAAGCTCTGTTGCTTCTACCACTCATGTGCTTCCCTGCATAGACTGGTCTCAGTGATCCCAAGATTCTGGGTATGCTAGGACCTGCTGACTTCAAGCCCAAGATGGCCCAGGGCTGGTGTAGACCATAATGAACACCAGGTGCTGGTTGGGCGGGTTTCCTTTGTCCTTGTTCCTGCTGGCACAAGACCCTCTGGGATATTTTGGAACAGATGTTGCGTTCCCTTCACCAGTGATCCCAAGATCCTGAGTGTGCTAGGGCTCGCCAAGTTCACACCCAAGATAGACTTCTTTATCAACTAGAGACCCAAAGTAAACAATGTTCTTCCTAGAACTTTACACCAGATATCAAAATTATGGTTTCATTCTCATCTATGGCCCATGGCATTTAGTTCCTGGAGAAGAAAGCTCATTTATTTTTCATATCTTTCATTACTTTATCCCCATGCTTATCTTGTCATCTAGACAATGAAGTTACATTAATAGATTTGAATATTAAAGAATAAAGAAAATAAGTATAATTAAAGTTAATTGAAAAGTTAATATAGCATCACAATTAGTCTTCCAATAGTCTTTCAAGTATTTTGAATTAAAAATTGAGATACATTAATATTAGTATTGAAAATTTATTGCTTTATTTAAAATGTACATTATTATCTTTAATAAGTTAAGCCTCTTAGAAAAGTTCTAGACAGTCACATTTAGCTTAATTAGTACATTTAGAAATAACTAAAACAAGTTAATAGTAGTTGTGCTACACATAGGGACTGCCTGTTGAAAGGTAGGTAGATTTCCACATATCTCTTGTGCTATGGAAAAGGAACCACTTGTTTCTTCTTTCTTCTTTTGAATCAGTAATTAACACACATGATTCATATTTGTGCATGTTAGCATGGTATCTTAACTGATATTAGTTATCTTAATTGATACTAGTTAGAGTTAAATTCTTCTTCTTCTTCTAAGATATCACTGAAATCTGTTGATATGGCAGACTTGTTGAATTTATTGTTTTAATGGACAAAATTCATTTAAGTACCTGCTGTTTTTTCAATTAAAGAGACTCATTTCATTATGCAGGTCTCGTATCTGGCAAGCTCTCACCATTCCACTGAACAGTATCTGGCTTTATGCAGACATGCTTTGTGTAATTTTAGGGAGTTATGAAACTGTTGCTCTTTATCTGTGGGAAACTTACATATCTGTGTGTTTCTATAGTCATTCATATATGCCAAGTTGAGAGAGAGAAAGAAAGAAGATTAACAATATATTGATCATGTAACCACAGTCACACTCTATGTAGGCTTAAACTGTAACCATTCTAAGATTTGGTTTCTATGACATCTGCCACAAGCTATCAACAGATATTGCAAAGCATACATAATTTAAAAGTCTTATGATTATACTTTTTTTGAAGGGTGCTTTGTGAGGTGGGATAACTGATGGGAAGGTTGGAGGAAGATTCACAACAATGGCATGAAGGATACCCATGAGAAAAAGTACTAAAAGGGACAGTCAGGTCTTCAAGTGTCTTAGCTGGAGATAGTCTCACAATTAGTGGGTAATAATCTGCCTGCCTCAAGAAGAGTGGAGGAAAGAGATTAGGTGATTGATAGTCCCCGAGGACCCTCTTTATTTGTGTTTGCTTTGACAGCTTTCTCTGTTGGCATCAATAATTATTGAACTAAAGGTCTTGATAGGCCATTTATGAACAGATTAGTACCAAAAAGGTGAGAGTATGTGTAGAGAAATCATTTTCTGGAACCTGCTATGTGCTGTACTATAGGGGGTTGCTCTGGTACTGTCATGTATTCAAATAGTAAATGCTGGACCCCATGATCTGCTTTCCCTGAACCCCAAGAAGAAGATCATCATATACACTAAATGATGCTAAGTAAATATTGCACCCCCCAAGTTATCCCTGATTGGTTAATAAAGATGCCTATATCCAGGGCTTTGAAGAAGCTTTGGGGTCTCAGGAAGAGACCACAAGGAGAGGGGGAGAGGAGAAAAAGATGGTAGGCATGGGGTCAGTGGATCGTGAGTGCACGACCATTAAGGCTGACCTGATGGAATAGGAGCTGCGCAGACAGAACATGTCAAGCAATATCTTGAGGATTTCCCCAGGTAAGTAGACAAAATAGCATAGAGGGTTGATATCTGCCCATCTCTCATGCTTTAACTTATCATGTCTAAAGGTTTCTGTATCATTTATCTGGGAACAATATGATCTAGGGTGGAGTAGAAACCCCTACTGGATATTTAAAGAAACAAAGAGGTATAGTAACCCCCAGAATATATTAACTGTCTCACTACACATGGAGGTTTTGGAGTGCAAATTGGTCACTGAGTAGAGATGATGTCTGTATATCAGTATAAAGTGATTTTCCCTTTATGAGATTTTCCTAAAATGCATGAATACTTTCCAGTTATATGAAATTATCATTATTTTTAAAGTAGTTGTTTGAGTTAGTTGCTAATGAAACTGAGCCTTACATGTTTAGGGTTAAGTCCTGGAAAATCTCAGCAAGTATTACCAGCACAAGTTGGTAGTCAGATTTTGTCAGACTAAATTTCCACTGGCTGCCAGCTTTGTGATCTCTCATGGGTTTCCTTTGCCTTACAGTGTTCTCTCCTCACAAATGGTGGATTATAAGCTTTCAGGTACTGCATGTGAGGATTAAATGAATAAGTGTGGTGGAATTACACTATAGTTATTTGTTATATGACTGGAAATAACACTGTCTATATAGCATTCATAGTAAATACTAAATTTCAGTAATTGTCAAATTTATTTATCAAGTTAAATATACTTGAAACTTTTTTTCTAACATTTCTGATATTCATTCAGAGTATCAGTCACTGATGTGGGCTGAAATACTGTTAAGATGTCTTCATCATACTTGGAGTACAGTGGGATATTTTCTAGATTTGCATACAACCTTGTATAACTAGTGGCTGAAACAATTTGTTGGTTTCTCTGTATCAAATATACATTTTCTTTTGTAATATTTTTCATTTGCATATTTTATTCTTCCTCTATTCAAGTGTATATAAACTGCCATTAGTTAAGAAACAATCAAACAAAAAAGACTTAATTAAAAGGTAGATGAGCCATTTCCATTTAATGAACTCGTTTACCATTTAATTAAGTCTTTCTGTTTGTTTGTTCATTTGTTTGTTTGTTATACTATGGATCATTAAATGGAAATGTTACAAAAACTTTCTTGGGATTCTTTGCTCTGTACCTTCGCCAGCATTCTGCCCCTCCATCTATCACGGTGCCCTGCTGACTGGCTTTCTTTGAAATGAATTATGTATTGGAAACTTCTTAGGTCTCTGTAGGGTCTTTGATCAGCAAGGTAGTGTCAGTGTGGGATCCATGCTAGAATGATAAACACCTTTTGTAGCTTTCTTAACTGAATCCTCTGTTACCTGTTTTGGAGAGCACTAAATTGGGGAAAAACTTTCAATTCTCTACTTTTAGTAAATAAAGTTGGGACAGCTCAGGAGAATTCATTATAGGAAATCCATGGTGAGTTTCTATCAAAGTGGGCTCAGAAAGCTCTTTGTCTCCCCAGTGTGTGAGCAAGATAGCACATGTACCTCCTGGAGTTTCGATGTCTGCTCTCTGGTGATCTGTGCATGTGAATGCACCTTATAAAAGACAGGCAGTGATAGTGTTTTACCACTAAATGTCCTAGTAGTGGATTACCATTTCTGAATTCTGCTTTTTGAGGTTCAACAAAATAAAATTCTGATTAGAAAAAAAAGATAGATAAGCAAACTAATTTCACTGGAAAAGGGTGAGATGTGGCTCATGACCCTTGATATGTCTACATGATCTTCTCTATAATATATTAAAATAACTGCTTTGGGAGTTTCAGGAAGAGTCATCATTGTAAGAGATAGAGACTGTAAAGTTTAAGATATTTGTAGCTGGCACTATAATGCAGCATGTATATCGAAATCTTAAATTCTTAATGTAAACTATTGCTTATGAATGAAGAATACGTAATGAGTTACAGGTAATATAATAGCACAGAGGTTGACTCATCTTCCATCTTGCCTTTTATTTTAGATGATAATTCCATTTTGCTTC
This sequence comes from Mus pahari, assembly GCF_900095145.1. Classification (NCBI taxonomy): domain Eukaryota; kingdom Metazoa; phylum Chordata; class Mammalia; order Rodentia; family Muridae; genus Mus; species Mus pahari. The sequence continues at coordinate 54,769,469 of NC_034610.1, read as the reverse complement.
AGTCCTCTTAGTTTCAATTTCACTGAACATACATGTTGAAGAAGGGGAATTGGTTAATTTATAAGATTTGTCATGTAACAGCAGTTTAAAAGAAGGTCAGAAACAGATCTTAGAGATATGAACTTACCAATTATTCCAGAGAAAGCCATTATTCCTGTTTTTCATGAATAGACTTCTTTCTACAGTTTTAGACTTTTACATATTGACCTGATACTTTTTAGACTACCTAAAAATAATCTCAAATCCTCTCTGATATAGTGGGAGTTGTCTGTTTTATTTTTCTTTGAGAAAAATTCTTAGTATATAGTCCAAATAATCCCAGTGCTCTCTAATGTGTGGTTTGATTTGCTTAATCCTGGGTCTGTAGGCATGTACTTCCCTGCTCAGCTCATATTTTTGTATTAACAGGTAGTTGCAATGATGATATATATCTTTAGTTTTAGCACTGTGGCTGCCTGACAGGAGGAGTTTGAGTTTGAGGGTAACTTGGGATACATAGACGATGATTCCAAAAATAACTTAGATAATAATAGCAACAGCAACAACAACAATAATAATAATATCATCAACAACAAAAGACACCTATGTACTGCATGTGCTTTTAATACTTTATAAAATTAATTCTCTGTATCTTACAATAACTTTTTGAAAGGCTGGTATTTAGTTCACATTATTGATAAGGGAATTACAACAAGAAAAAGCTAACTAATTTGGTCGTGGTCACAAAGTTAATAAATAACAAATGTGAATTTGAATTCTAGTCAAGTAAGACCACAGTTCACATTCTTAAAGAAACTGTTAAATTATCTTTATGGAATGGCAAATTAAAAACCTAAGAGTTTACACACATCATGATCTCAATATTAAAAAATCTCTTTTATCTTTTTAAATTACTGTGATAGTGAATATTTTCACCAGTTTTAAAATCAGATTTTATTTTATTTAAACGACTGAACAAGAATTGCATATTTTGCCATGTGTTTTCATATATATGATTTTCAAGTTAAATGGGTATTTGTTTATTTGAAATAAATTATAGATTTAAGTGCTAAAATCCTATTATATATCATTCCCTAAATTAATTATACTAAAATCTTTTATATTATCATTTTAAACAAAACTTATCCTGGTTCTTTTGCTCTTTCATCTTCTACCCATGTCACTATTTTCTCATTACTGCTCCATGTCTTAAACCAGTGTGCCTTGCAGAGCACAGGCAGTGACCATGTACTAAATTCACTAGTTTAGATCAAACTTGACAGAACTTAGATAAAAACAAAACAAAACAAAACAAAAATCCTATCCTTCAGTATGCTGTTGAAATAATTGAAATCATTAGCAAAGCAAACTTTGGCTTTTTATTGTAAATGCTCCCCATCCATAGGAAACTTCAAATCAAAATTTATTTTGTTCATCCAGTATGTGTATCTCTATGTTTATGTGAATGAGGAAGAGGTTGGATTGTTTTTCTGGAAATATGAGCCTAAGACAGTACTGCTATAACTGGAAGATGTGAACATTAGATGTGAACTAGGTTTTCAGTGGCTGAGGCATTGCAGTGGTTAAAAACTAGAGTCATTGCCCCCTTTTACTTTTCTGCTTACAATTCCACTAATTTGTCCTGTCAACAATAGCATGCTGTGTCCATTTACAACTTTTTTTGATCTGAGCATGCCATTTAATTTGCTAAGCCTGTAGTGCTAGGAACCTTTGGCTAAAACAAAATTTGCCCTGCAGCAACTATCTTCCAACACTGAAGGGTAGCCTTGCTTGTGTTGCTCGTAGGGGAAGAACATTCTTGAGGCAGAATTAAAGCATTGACCAGAGAAAATAAAGAATTAAGGATTGCGTGAATCAAACCTTGTCCTCAGAAAACATAATGGAAGGAACTAGATAACAGACTCGAGAAAGGGAGCTTTTACTTCCCATGGCCCCAGAAAAGTCAAACTGAGTTTGGGGGCCAGTGGCACCCTGTGACAAAAATGTGAGGCAGGGCTGAGCATCTGAATTCCAGAGAAGTTTCTAATGCTGGGGTCTTATCTGAGTCAGCCTAGGTTTGTGTTCTTTCTCATCTCTCCTGGAGGCTTTCCTGTAAACTGAAGATATCTAAGACCTACAGTAGGAATTTGCTAAGTCCTGATATCACTCTAAAAGCAGCCTTGTCTCTAGGGAAGAGCTCAACCAGTTCGTCTGTTGGCATCCCCCTTTGCTCCTTTGAGTTAAAAGCATTTGTGTTCCACTTTCAAGTTATTAATTCCTCCATTATATGGAAGGTGAAGATTGGGCCATTGCCATTGCCTTTGTGATAATCTTCAAATAGTTATCTAAGAAAAATGTTTGCTATACTTTGTAAGAAATTTTCTTTCCTCCCTTCTTTCTTTCCTTCCTTTCCCCATTCTACTATAATTCTTGGTTGAAACTTAACAGGATCTAGAAACCACCAAGTAAACAAGTCTCTTGGCTTGTGTATGAGGAATTTTCTACACTTGATAAGTTGAGGTGATAAGACATTCTCTAACTGTTGGCAGCCCAAATATTCATATTTAATTTGCTTTAATTTTTGCAAAAAAATGTGACTTTGTTTTTATATGACATGTTTCCATTGTTTTGTTCAATTGAACGGTGATCGCTTTAGAATGTATAAATAAAATCCACATATATTGAAAGTGGTAATTATCCACAGATTCCATTCACATTTCCCAGATATGTTTAAAAAAAAAAACTCAGTGGGAACACAAAAGAATTTGACTATATTTTACTTTTACAAAGTTTTTTGTTTGAGTAAAATATACTATGATTTAATAAACCTGTATTGAGTCATCTAGTGGATATAATATAGAGTATCCATGCTCACAGATAGAAAAACGAATGAGAATTTCCACCCAGCAGCTGACTCAGACAGATACAGACATCGACAGCCAAACAGTGGATGGAGCCTGGGGACTCTTATGAAAGAATAAGAAGAAGGATTGAAGGCCCAAAGGGGGATAGGAACTCCAGAGGAAGACCAACAGAGTCAAATAACCTGGACCCTTGGGGTTCTCCAAGACTAAACTACCAAGCAAAGAACGTATACATGCTGGACCTAAACCTTCCTGAACATATGTAACAGAGGCTCAGTTTGGTCTTTATGTGAGCTCTGAAATGGAGCAGAGGCTATCCCAAAAACTGTTGCCTGTGTGTGGGATATGTTCTTCTATCTGGACTGTCTTGTTAGGCCTCAGTGGGAGAGCATATGCCTTGCCTCATAGTGGCTTGATGTACCAGGGTGGAGGAATAGCCAGGGGGACCCCAACTACTCAAGGAGAAGGAGAGTGTGGATGGGGGCAGGATTGTGAAAGGGAGTGAACAGGAGAGAGACAGTGAGCAGGATGTAAAGTGAATAAGTAAAAAAAAAAAAAGATAATAAATAAGTAAATTTTTAGTTTGTATAAAATATACTATAATTTAATAAGCTTATGTTGAATCATCTAGTGGGTACAACATGGAGTAAAAATGAAATTTACTATGATAATTACTGAAAATAATGAGTATCAAAGCTCTGATTTTTTTAGGCTAATTTAGAATGTGAAATTGAGCCAGAATTTCTATTAGTTGATCCAATTTAAACTTGTCCTGTTACTAGAGTTCTCTTCTTCCTATTTGAATCCAAAATTACATTAAAATCAGATCACAAGTTTCTATAGAAATTTGGCTTACTATTTACATTAAAGAAACTAACCTCACAGAACTAAATTTGCTTTTGGTCTTATGAGCAACATGAACTTACAGTCGGAGGTAGAAACTGGCTAGCAGGTTAAATTTCTTATACCTGGGGTTAAATAGAGTTAGTGATTTTTCGGTTATCTCATACGAAAGGTTGAATAATTATGGGGATATTCCTTTCCAAAAGAAGGAAAATACTAAGAATGGATTACAGAAATTAACTCCCATAACTTTAGATGCTTACTTCTCATATCTTCAGTCCAAACAGCTTATTTCCCTGTCAAAATTGCTTAGGAAGTATTATTCTTATATTTTCATAATACCTGAGACTCCAAAATATTTTTCTATGGGCTGTCTCATCTCATCCAGTGTTTTCTGTGAGGAAACAAGTGAGTACTCTACCCACTCATAGAAATCAGGGAAAGGTATCAAATATGAATTGACATATTTAGAAATGAAGTCAAAGTAATTGTGCTGTGATCATACAAGATGATTTTTAGTTGTTAAAGAAAGCTTGCTTGATGAGAATATGTCAGAATTTACAAAGACTGTCTTCCATCCATATATAACAAAATAATTTTTAAAAATTGCTGTGCTTAAAAGTTTGCTAATCTTGCTAAGTGTCTTCAATAAGAAGCCGTGCATGGCAGGAAAATGCAAGAGAATATACTTTCAAGACTTTTAAAATTTGTTACAGGGCTGCTCACACCAGGTTAAAATATCTTTGAATTTCTGCATGTATTTTGTAAGAAAATTACTAATGCTGTAAATAGTGTTTTTGTAGGGAGGAGCTAATGTGTCATAGTAAGTGATAGGAAAGCAAACACAAGGAGATTTTTTCTTATTAAAATATATTATAATTACATTTCAGGAAACTGTTTTATGCTTTTCATTTGATATTCACATCTATGAGGCAATGGAGATGTTTTGTCAATGGAAGTACTGAGCTACAGATACACAAATTTCCCACAGATATATTTTGAAGGATTATGATACCTGTGATTTCCATTAAGTTGAAATGAAATGACCCTGAATTTGGCATTTAACAAAAAAAAAAATATATGGAAAAACAAGTAAAGAACCATTATTATCAAATGCTACGGGTAGAGTTCTGTTCCTATTGGAGTTCTGAGTGAGAAAGTAAATACATTTGAAAAATAGCCAAGGGGAGACCTTCTTCACTGGCAGACGCAGACCCATGCTCAATTCCCAGGCATCAACTGTTTGGCTTGGTGTGCTGGGCATGTAAAAACATTCTTATTGGCTTCCATTTCTTCATGTGCAAACTAAAGATAATATTACTTCATGTGGCTCTCAAACGGAGTATAGTAAAATATTTGTGCCAAGTCATAAATTTTGAAACAATTTGGGGCCAGAAAACAATTTAAATATTTGTGGAAAGAACAGATAAGCAAGGATATCTCCCTTCCTTGAAAATTTCCATGTTTGAAACTCTACAAGGTACCTCCTCTTTGTGTTTAATAAATAATAATCATGAATAGGATTTAAAAGAGCTTTCAATTTTGTTCTTAATTATAAAGAGAGGAAGTTTGTTTTTTGTTTTTTTGTTTTTTTTTTTTTTATTTTTCGAGACAGGGTTTCTCTGTATATTCCTAGCTGTCCTGGAACTCATTGTGTAGACCAGGCTGGCCTCGACCTCAGAAATCCACCTGCCTCTGCCTCCCAAGTGCTGGGATTAAAGGCATGCGCCACCACGCCCGGCTCAGGAAGTTGTTTTAAAAAACACATTTCCCAGCAATATAATTTTGTCCTAGATTCATATACAAAATTATGTCATCTCCTTCTTTATTTATCTGTATTCACACAACAGATTCTGTGTTATAGTTTTGGAAATGTAAAATGAATTTCATATCTTGTCATGTTTATCTATGGTGATTTCTGTACTTGTAGGCCATTAGTATTGTATGGACCACTACAAATTAAAGAAAAAAGTACTCTCAGAAGGCTCAGATTTGATATAACTATTAGCTATCCTAAGTACACCTATTATTGTACTAGATATTGCCTTAGCTCTCTCTGTCATTGGTTTATGTAAAAGCTTATGATGAGGATGAGAGGATGAACTGAAGTTCACATGTAAAATATAATTAAACACTTTTGGCAAAATCATTTCATTGTATCACAGAGGTAAATTTCAGTATCATGGTTAGATTACATTTTCTAGATATGTAACTCTGGAATAGTGCCCTGATTTTCTGAAGAATCAAATGTCATACAGCAAATTGGTAGTCAGAAATAAACTAGTTTGAATATAGTCTAATCCGCATAGTAAGAATTTCAGGTAAGAATACAAAATTTACATCATATCCTACTCCCTCTGCCACTTTCAACTCTTATATGCCCCTCAACTTTTCTCATACTCCACATCCCATTCCCTCTTAAATCCTCCTCAAATGAACTTGTTTGAAAACAAATGAATATGCCCAGGGACCATATATGGTGATTAGAAGAAGGCACTAATTCATGTCTTCATTTTAGAATTGTGAACTTTTCCAAATGATTTAAATAAAAGCTGAGAAGGCAGTTTGCTTACATTTAATCCCAGCACTTGAGAGATCTAAGCAGGAGAATCAAAAGTAAAGAGGAACACTCCTCCATTGCTGGTGGGATTGCAAGCTTGTACAACCACTCTGGAAATCAGTCTGGCTGTTCCTCAGAAAATTGGACATAGTACTACCAGAGGACCGAGCAATACCTCTTCTGGGCATATACCCAGAAGATCTTCTAACTGGTAATAAGGACACATGCTCCACTATGTTCATAGCAGCCTTAATTATAATAGCCAGAAGCTGGAAAGAACACAGGCGTCCTTCAGTAGAGGAATGGATACAGACANTGTGGTACATTTACACAATGGAGTACT
>NC_034610.1:54747654-54761628 GCF_900095145.1 Mus pahari | reverse complement strand
GGTCTTGTAAACTTTATATGACCCAGCACAGGGGAAGGCCAGGGCCAAGTAGTGGAAGTGGGAGTGGGTAGGGGAGCAGGGGCGGGGGGGGGGGTATAGGGAACTTTCGGGATAGCATTTGAAATGTAAATAAAGAAAATAATAATAATAAAAAAAAGATTGGGGAAAAAAAAAGTTTCAGTCCAATCTTAAAGCAAGTTAGATACCATGCTAGCCTCAAAGGTGCTAGAGTAAAACCAGGATATTACTGCACATTTTCAGTTCCCTGTGCCTTTATTCCATTTCCCAGTGGTTTTAAAAAAGAATCCCCTTTTCTCTCTTTTTATTTTTGCTTCTTCTCCTTGCCCTTACTGGCTTTCTATCTCTTATCTTTCGGGGATGTCATCACCTTTCCTTCCTCTTTCTTGTTCTCCTGATCCCCCTTGTTCTTATCCTCTTCCTTTTCCTCTTCCATCTTGTCCTAATCATCATCCTCCTAGTCTCCATCCTCCTTGTCCTCATCCTTCTGGTCCTCATCCTCCTTGTCCTCATACTCCTGGTCATCCTCCTCCTGGTTCTCCTCATCTTCCTCCAACATAGTATGTTCCGTGGGCTTTTCTTTTATTTCTGGTCTCAATAGGTCATCGAAAGCCAACCTTCCAATTGTTTGCAAGTGTATGCTACCTCAGCATCTATCTAGATTGCCTTTCTTTCTCCTTCCCCACCCAATCAAATCAAGGTACAGAGCTCATGCAGAAATCTTCAAAGTGCCTATGATAGTTGCTGCTTTCTTTTCTTCTCTAGGAAGAAGGGATTGGCCATTATCTAGTTTCATACAGATTCATACATATCAAGCAAAACTTATGACAATAAATCAATCTGATTTTATTGTTAAAATTTAGCATTTAAAAATACTTCTCAGTATGACTTTGGATAGTATCATTCTTAAACCCACTATATAGGGGAATATAGTAATCTGAAAAGTAATCATTGTAACAAAATGTTTCCTGTTCTACAAAGTGAGTTCCAGCACAGCCAGAGCTACACAGAGAAACCCTGCCTCGAAAAACCAAAAACAAACAAACAAACAAACAAACACAAACAAACAAACAAAAAACCCCTATCTCCAAAGTCCCAGAGCTGCTGCTGGGAGCCTGGTGGACTCGGGACATATCACCCAGCAAAAACCCTACCCTCCTGAATACCATCCCTCTTCTGTCCCTTATACCCCTTCCACCAGGCCCTTTCTGTTGAAGCAGACTCCTAGCTGGTCTGCTCCCATGAAGACACAATATCCTAATCCATCCTAGGGGACCCTTTGCACTCAGAGCAGTTGAGAACCCACTGCACTCAGCAGATGAGGATAAGCTGCATTTAGATCAGTTGGACAATAGCTTGACTGCTCCACTGAAAACCCAAGAGTCTGAAGGCCTCCCAAGCGATCTACTGTAGCCAGAGCCACAGATCAGCAGCTTCTCTGGACCTGTGAAGAGCCCCCAGTTGGAAGATCCCACAGGTGGTCTGCTACAGTCAAGGCTTCAGGCCTACCTGGAGACCTGAAGCAACCCACAGACAAAATAGACTCTAGGCAGTCACTCAGACGGGCAAACACCAAGAATATCCAGATGGGGAAAGGGAAGTGCGAGATCATAAGCAACAGAAGCCAAAATACGTGGGCACCATCAGAACTCAGACAATGACATCAGAACCATGACAAGCCCTGAATATACCAATACCCCTGAAAATCAGGAATCTGTCCTAAAATTCTATCTCTTGAAGATAATAGAGTCCCTTAAGGTGGATACCAATAACTCACTGAAAGAAATACAGGACACCATATGAAAACAGGTTAAAGAATTAAATAAAGTGATCAAAGACCTAAAAGTGGAAGTAAAAACAATAAAGAAACACAAATGGAGGCAAACCTGGAAATGGAAAAACTAGGAAAGAGGTCAGGAATTACAGATGTAAGTATTACCAACAGAATACAAGAGATAGAAGAGAGAATCTCAGGTATAGAAGATACAGTAGAAGAGACTGACACAACTGTCAAAGAAAATTAAAAACATAAAAAATTCCTAACCCAAACCATCCAAGAAATTCAAGACACAATGAAAAGACAAAATCTAAGAATAATCAGAATAGAGGAGGACAAAGATTCCCAGCTCAAAGGACCTGAAAATGTCTTCATCAAAATCATAGATGAAAACTCCCCCAACCTAAAGAGAGAGATGGCCAAAAAGGAACAAGAAGCCTATAGAAAACCAAATCAATGGGACCAGAAAACAAAATCCTCTTGTCACATAATAATCTAAACACTAAACACAGAGAACAAAGAAAGAATTCTAAAACCTGCAAGGGAAAGGAATCAAGTAACATACAAATGTAGACCTATCAAAATTACAACAGACTTCTCAACAAAGAATATAAAAGCCAGGAGATCCAGGGCAGATGTCATATAGACCCTAAGAGAACACAAATGCCAGCCCATCTCAACCAATGTAGATAGAGAAAACAAAATATTCCAGGACAAAAGCAAATTCAAACAGTACCTATCTACTAATCCAGGCCTACAGAGGATCCTGGAAGGAAAACTCCAACACAAGGAAGATACCTGCACCAAAGAAAGGACAAGATATGAAGCATCTCACAGCAAAGCCAAAAAGATCTCTCACAAGCACATAAAGACACCAACAAAAACAAACATATCAGGAACCAACAGTCATCTCTCTTTAATATCTCTCAATGTTAATGGAGTCAACCTATAAAATGACATAAGCTAACAGACTGGATATGCAAACAAGATACAACATTTTGCTGCGTGCAAGAAACACAACTCAATAACGAATACAGAGACTATCTCAGAGTAAAAGAATGCACAAATATCTTCCATATAAACAAAATGAAAAAAAGTGTCTCAAGCTGAATGAATATTAAATAGCTAAGTTCTATGTGAAACCTATGCAATGCACCATGGGAAGTGAGGAAGTTACAGACTACACCATGTGCTGGGATTATGATATAATTCACTATGCCAAAGGAGTAACTGAAGACTAAATTTCAGTAATATCAATTAAGTAGACTCTAATCATATGCTATATGTGTCAACTGGAAAGTGTCAGATATGAAAGCAACAGTCTTCCTTTTTTAAAATTTTTTTAATTATTATTATTTTCTTTATTTACATTTCAAATGCTATCCCGAAAGTTCCCTATACCACCCCCGCCCACTACTTGGCCTAGGCCTTCCCTTGTGCTGGGTCATATAAAGTTTGCAAGATCAAGGGGCCTCTCTTCTCAGTGATGGCCGATTAGGCCATCTTCTGCTTCATATGCAGCTAGAGACACAAGCTCAGGGAGTACTGGTTAGTTCATATTGTTGTTCCACTTACAGGGTTGCAGCCCCCTTCAGCTCCTTGGGTACTTTCTCTAGCTCCTCCCTTGGGGACCCTTTGTTCCATCCAATAGCTGGCTGTGAGCATCCACTTCGGTGTTTGCCAAGCACTGGCATAGTCTCACAAGAGGCCGCTATATCAGGGTCCCTTCAGCAGAATCTTGCTGCCATGTGCATTAGTATCTAGGTTTGGTGGCTGATATAGAGTCTAGATCATAAAAATTGTATCCTTATAACAAAAGTGTGTGTATTTAAATAAAATAGTATACATTTTTATCTCTATCAGACTGCAAAGATTATGGAAGTTATTTGATTGTTTGAAAAAGTTCTTTGCCACACTTCTAAATCATTCTAGACAACCCAGCATGCTCTCTGTTACTCTGGAGCGCAGGACTCACCAATCTGATCTCCTTGGCCTAAATCTCCCCCTTCAAAATCATTGTTGTCATTCCCATTGACAAATGCACTTAAGCATTTTTTCCCCAGCAGATCTGCCAATCTAAAGCCTCTGGAATGTGTTTAATCCTTTACTTTGTCTTTCCCGTAGGATCCATACCTTCATCTCTTCATATTGCAAACTCTTACCATTAGACATCTCACATTCAGACTCTTCCAGGGTCTCATGTTTACTTAAGACCTCATATTTTTGCATTTTTATTTCTCCCAGCACTCATTACCTTAAACTTCCCTTATAATATTTTCTATAACATGGTTTAATGTACACCATGTTTGTTTGCCAAGTGACGAAACAGACTTCTTCTACTTTGTCTTCCGACAGAACACATATTCTGCTGCATCCAAGGTATCTTCCAACGAAGCCTGTGACAATGGTATACTTGTTAGGTGTCTAACAATTCAAAGACGTGAAATTCCAATTAGCCATATTGGTAGCTGTCTCCAGGCGTGTCAAATTGAGAAGATTGTTTGTGATTGGCCTCATCTCCAACTATAATAAGAATATACAGAGATGATCAAAGGTTTAGGATGTATGTGATAAATTATTTTCTGTAAAATGTTTTAGTGATGAACATAGTTCCTTGTCTTTACTGATCTCTTTTGTGTTTGTTTCTCTAAAGGGAAAGCTTAGAGACACATTATTTTCTGAAGTTCTTTCCTTGGAGGGACTTTCCAAATTAGGCTTCTATGATGCCCTTCATATTCTGCCTCTAAATAATTATCTTTTCAAGCTTATGTCAGTGACAGAGTGATGAAAGCAAACTTAATTAACCTCTTTTGTTCCTCTTTTGATTTTCGTTTGGTATGGCTTGATGATGATATTTAAATTTCCCTTCAGCTTTTTAAACTTATTTCTTCACATGGAGAGCAAATGATTCCTACAACCCTACATGTTCTTGCTTTAACACATTAAGCTACCGAGAAATTAAAAACTAAGAAAAAAATCACCTGAATAGAGCTGATCTCAGTAGATATAAAATTGTTAACCATTTACACATCATCAACCTCTATTCTCCTCACAGTTTTGGCTTGATTAAAGAAACCCCCTACTGATTTTCTCTCTATTTAACCCACTTAAATTTTCATCATTTTGTTTTCTTTTATCATCACAGCTTGAGGCTTCCTGCCAGTATGAATTCTAAAGTCTTATAGCCCCTAATTCTCATCTGCTTAAATGTTATAAATGTTGTAGAGTTCTTAGCTGCAGGATTCCCTCTGGGCAGTTTTAAACTTCACTTGAAGTTGTTGAGTTGAGTTCCCTCTCCCTGACTAAATTCATTAATTCATGTTTGACTTACTATTCTTTCTGTCTATCCCTCTGTCTTCCTGACTCCTTGTCTGCCTATATGTCTGCCTATCTATATGAATAGTATGAACATAAAACCCTAGGAACATATAGTTCCAGGTGAGAGGGATTTCTGTTTTCTGTAGGTATAGATGATCATCTTTTTTAGTATGCATGCTGCTGAGGTTGTTGAAATAAACAATGGCAATGCAATAGTTACAAGAATTAACTTTAAAGCATCTCAGTATAGTTCATATCCAGAATTCATATTCCTAGCTATGTACCAGGAGTAAATGATTAACTTCTATTTCATAAGATTATTATGACCATCAAATAATGTGGTAAGTATATAATAACTACAAGTGTACCTGGGTTATAATCAACCTCAATGAAATGTTAGGTGGTATTATTATTATTATTATTATTATTATTATTATTATAGTTAACATGATCAAAGACATTGTCAGTATGCTACAGAACATGTATAGTCATAACTACATTGATAATGCTATATGGAGACAACTTTAAGTACACATTTTTAGATAATAAAATGCTGCATTATTACAGAATAGCACTTACATAATAAATGTAACAAGATATCAAAAAGAGATCTTAGGGATGTATTCTCTAGGCATTTCAGTATTTGTTATCCATTTCTACTTACAGATTGAAATTATTTGTGTTTTAGATTTTTGTCATTTGGTTCCTTTAAAACTTTTGTATTTCTTACCAAATTCAGAAAGATATTTTTACAATGTGATGTACAATGACGAGGTAGTTGATATATTCTGTTTGTTCATGTTTCTTGGAAATATTGTCTGTATGTTAGTTCCAAAACTAATTAAAGAATACAAATTTATTGTGATATAGATGTTCCATGTTTTCTTTTGCTCACTATGAAGAACAAGGGTGGGAGATGGAAGGTATGGAAGATAGAATGTAAGGTTTTTTGCTTTGTTAGAGTTTTAGCTTCAATGGGAATGATCACTGGTGCTGGCATGCAAGCCCACAGTCATTCAAATGTACTGGCTCTCATATTTTATGCTCTAGTTTTAAATCCTGACACACTGTGATAGAAAGAATGTATATACCACATCACTTTATCCTGACATATGTATGTATGTATGTATGTATGTATGTATGTATGTATGTATGATTATATGTATGTATGTATACTGCAATAATTTAAAAAATACAAAGTTTAGAAGCAAACAGACCTACCTACTTGAACACTTAAGAAAAGTATGCTGGTGACATCCTTCTATAAGGCCAGCACTTACTGGGAGTAGGCAGACAATCACCACATGTCCCAGATCAGCCTGTGCTAGATAGTGAGTTTCAGGCCAAATTAGTGTCACAGATGACAATCCTTTTCAAGAATCAACAATGAAGAAACTTTTTCATCTTCTCAGTCCTATGTCTAGATGTTTTGTTACATTTATTATGTAAGAGCTATTTTGCAGTGATGCACCATTATCTAAATATGTGTGCTTAAAGTTGTGCTCATGCAACATTATTAATATAGATATGACAAGTTATTTCTATAAATTCCCACTCATTCACCTATGAAATTAAGCTATTTAAAAAGAGTTGATTAACTTTATTGTTCTGTGCTAGACATTTTTTAGACTCTTTAAGGGATCATCTTTGATAATCCCCATGGTTCAAAGTTGCTAAACTACATGATGTCAATTTACCTAAAACTGTCTGTGGAATTATGAATCACAGAATTTACCTACTGTATAAGTTTAGACTTTCGTGCTTCTCAGATGTCTTCATACTGACTCTTAGTCACTGCCCTATTGTGGAAGAGAGACACCATGACTGAAGCAACTTAGAAGACAAAACAATTACTTGGGGACTTGCTTACAGTTTCAGAGGTATGGGAGTACAGTGGCAGGTAGGAAGGCATGGTCCTGGAGAAATGGATAAGAGCTGTACCACCTCTTAATCTGGAGACAGCAGAAAGGGAGAGGGGGTGGCTATCATGAGTTTTGGGAACTTCAGATCCCATACCCTGTGACATACCTTTTCCAACAAGTCCAATGTTACTCCACAAGGCCAAACCCTCTAATCCCTCCTAAAATTTCCACTAACTGGGGAACAAACATTGAAACACATAACCCTATAAGGGCCATTCTCTTTCAAAATATAAGACTGCCATATTAAATTAGCCTGTGTTTTAAAAAATATTAGAGGTTTCTCTGTTTCAAGTATGTATTCATGAGCAAGATTGATAGAGATTCGAACTGAGACACTCATATATTCTTGTGATGCATTCTAAGCCCATACCACTTTTGTATATCACTTGTATTATTAGCTACTCATTTTATTACTACAACACACATATACAAATATATGTATATGTGTATATATATATATATATATATATATATATATATATAGTTTCATACTATATACAGATATATAGGTAGGTACATAGATGGATGGATGGATAGATAGGATAGATAGATAGATAATCTTTAAAATTTTACATGTACAGGTTTGGAGAAATATCTTAATGATTACAAGTATTTACTCTTCTTGCCAAGGATCACAGTTCAGTTTCTAGCACTAGTATGTTCTCAAAAGCACCCATAAGCAGGCACATTTTGCAATACATACATTCAGGTGAACATTAATATACATAAAATAAAGTAAACAGATACAAAAATTCAAAATAAAATCTAAGGTTAGAATAAATGAGACAGAATATAGATTTTTCTCCTTAGAGTTGCCTAATTTCAGAATACATATTCTAGTATGTATTCTAGCTCAACATATTATTCACATTCTACATAATTTTGATGGAAATAGCTGACCTACAATTTTTCTAATATTATATTCTACTTAGGTTTGGATACAACTCCTCAGGCTATCAACTTTATCAATATTCATTAAATATCTCCCCAAGGAATCCTTTTTAATATTTTATTGCTTTGTAATAGGAAGTGATCATATTTTTCCACAAGCTAGTTTGCATTAAACATCACCCTTACTTGTTCCCCAGGGTACTGTTAAATTTACTGTTATAACAGCTGGACTATTGGTTGAAAGTCAAATCTAAAGTTACACTCTCTTTGTGTCCACGAATATATGTGATCATGTGATACCACACCGGTAGGAAATCCTGGGCCTATAGAGCTCATTGATGTAATTTGGGAGAATATCACATTAGCCTAGGGATATTGGGAAGTTATTCCTCTGTGAATAAAAGCAAAAGCTAGAAAGAGAACTGGTAGGAAAGTTTTGGATTGGCAGCAGCATTTAGTTGATAAAGCAAATAATAGCTTCCACATAAGCAAGTAATTACAACATCCATATTTGACCCTGCTTGATTATAAACACCGAGGTAAAATATTACAACTCTGGGATTACCATCGTAATTTCTGTGATTTGATACTGTATAAAACAAGTCTATTTGGTTTGAATGTGAAATATCTCCTAAAAAAAATCTTCATTTGAATACTTGATCTCTAAGTGGTGATGCTGTTTTGAAAGTGGAACTTTTCTTGAATCAGTTGGTCACTGGAAGACTGCCTGAGATTATACACCCCAACCCTGCTTCTCATCCACTCATCTTTACACTGTGGATGCAAATAGAGCAGTTCCATCACATTCTACCTTCCATGGATTCCTGGCCATAATAGACTGAATTCCTTCTTAAACTGTGTGCCAATGTAAGCTTCCTCCTTTGTTACTTTTGGTCTGGTATTTGATCACAATAATGAGAAAAGTAATAGACCCAAGACATTTTAACATCATAAAAATTAATGGATAGCTGTTTAGTTCTCTGGCAGTTAACATCTGCCTGACCATTTTGTGGCCTAATTAGAAAAGTTATTGCATGACATATTATGCTTTTGGAAATCATGATGCTTAGGTTTTTTAATGATTGTTTCCCCAGACCTGCTGATTCTGAGACCTCTGCTCCTTATCCTTAGGTCCCAATTCTAAATTGCTTTCAGTTACTTTTTAACACTTAGCAATTCTGTAGCTTTGATCATGCTATTTCTGAAGGTATTTCTGCTTTTCTGCTGTAAACTTATTTGTTCCTTGAGGTTTCTTCCATGGTCATCTTCAGCAGATGTGCTTACTGGAGTATTGCACTTATAGCTTAGAAATTACCTGGTATGTGTTTTCTTTACAAATTCTTTAGCACAAGGCTGCAGATCAATTCTTACCCATATTTGCCCTCTGTAGAATTAATTTTTATTAAAATGGCTTAGAAAACTATTTCAAATCCACTGCAAGACAACTAAGTAGAAATCAACATTTTAGTTAGTCAATGATAACTAATTATATATGAGAACTTAGATACCTTTAGGACAAAGGAAATCATGAAATTTTGGTAGAAATGCATTGTATTTTTTCTCCTAGAAACAATAATTATGGTTAACTATTGGCTGAAATAAATCTAATTTAATTTTTAGTTGTCACAAAGGTGACATTGCCAAATTGGAGAAGCCAATTAGATACAAGTCAGTTTGTGAGTTACACTATTTGCTCTAATTATGGTTTGTTCATAAGTGGCCCTAAACCTTGTTGCTTAAAATTCAGAATGGCTGGATGAGGTCAGCAGCCTGACTAAGCCCAGAATGAACAAGGAACTTATAACCCTACACCTGGTACACTGATGCATAAATTACCTGTGGATAGTTTACAAAACATCAGGGTACGCTCCTATCACCATTTTTACAAATTACAGGATCTCCCTTGATTAGCAAGTCCTGGTGGCCACTACCTTGCTGCTAGAGAAAGCCTATCTTGTAGTGATGTCTCCCTCCAGCATTTTACAATTATACATAGGCACCACCATGGTCAGGTTAATATCTTGTATTTCCTTTGTGTTACAAGTATAGAGTGAGAATAAGCTTTCAGTAGAAAAATCTTAACTAGTTTGAGTAGCTTTTAGGAATTGGAAAGACCCCTGATAAGCTAACATTTTACTAGAAAACTGGTGTCTTGGATATTGTTTGACAGTATCCTGTTCTGGATGATGGATGGATTATACTCTCATGCTCTCTGAGTTAGTTATCTGGAAGTGATGGCTAATTAAATTGCTCCAGGAGTTACTGAGAGAGGATGAACCAAGGAGATTCTGCAAGGTGTTATTTAATGAAAGGGAAGGCATGATTTTTTTTTTTTTAGTAAAATACAGGATATCTACATCCTGGCAAGATGACTGCTTAACATTTTTGTTATATTTTCATTGTTATAGTGCAATTTAAGAATAATGAGCATAATTTTATACATTAGTTACCAGAGAACAGGAGGGAGATGCTTTGGGACAGACATCTGGAATGTTTTG
Organism: Mus pahari; assembly: GCF_900095145.1. Lineage (NCBI taxonomy): Eukaryota > Metazoa > Chordata > Mammalia > Rodentia > Muridae > Mus > Mus pahari. The sequence goes on along the minus strand of NC_034610.1, from coordinate 54,751,204 downwards.
AACTATATCCCTTTTTAGTATACACAATCAGTGTCTTGTATGATTTTTCTCAATACTGGGTAAAAAAAAATAGTCTACTATCTACTTTGTTTTCAATATATTCTCTTGCAATACAATTGCTTAGGTGAACTAATTTTAGGTATTATTTCTTGAAAATAATTGGTCAGGGACTAGTGATATAGCTCAGCAGTTAAAAATACCAGTTACCTCAGTTCCATCTCCCTGGTTTGTGAAGGAGAGCACAAATTCCTTTAGTTGTCCTCTGAAATCTACATAGGACTCCTGATATGTACTGCCCCCCCCCAAATAGGTATAATTTTAAAAATAAAAGTATTACTTTGAAAATATTGATTTAAATAGATTTTTTAGTGTGATCAAAGAAGCTGAATCAACCTAAACTATATATAAAAATGTATTTTTTTATCCTTGATCGTTGTATTTGAGAAGACACAGTCAGCTTCTTATAGGTTAAAAATGCAATAATGGAAAGTCTATACTCGCATATGTCTTGGTTATGTTTCCTTTGACTGAGATAAAATAATAGAGTAACTTAAGGAAGGAAGGATTTCCCTTGGCTCACAGTTCACGTTTACTTTCGTATAAGTCATCGTGGTATGAAGGTCATGGCAATGGACAACCGGAGCTTAAGGTCATGTTACATTCAGAGTCATGAATTGGGAAGACCTGTACTGCTCTTGGTTCAGTTTCTATTTTCCTTCAGTTCAGGACCCCATTCCAGAGTAATGATGTCAGCCACATTTTGGGTGGTATGTATTACTTAATTAAAATCCCTCAGAAATATTCAAAGAGGCTAACCAAATTCAGCTAATCCCTCACAGGTGTGTTCAGAGGATTGCATCCTGGTTGGACCCAGGCCCAACTAAATTGGAAATATTAACTACTACTTGTGTTTTAAACTGTTCGGTCACAAACTAAGTTGAAATAAATGCAAACTTGAATTTCTAGAGATCTGGAATATATTCCAAATTCTATTCTAATTTTTGAACATAGAAAAAAAAACAGCTATTTTAAAGTAAAATAATGGTTGTTGATGAAATTTTATACTTTTATTTTTAGTAAAAGGTAATGGGTTTCTGACATAATATATGGCATAGCATCAGGAAGGGCTGTTTCTATAAGTTTCAGTGTGAATTGAAAATGTATATTATTTTACATTAGCATGAAGACCACTTACGTTGGAATTTAAGCAAACTAATAATGGTCACACAGTTTATAAATGTGAAGAATAACATTAGAAATCAGGTTCCCTGACCTTAAAGAACAGATTCTTAAAATCACTGCATAACATTTTATTAACAGATTAGGAATAAACTCAAATAATATCTATACACACTGGATTTGAAACAATCCTTATTTATAGAAACCAATTTTATTATATTGACTAACCTTTTCAGTTCTCTCTTTTAATAAATACATTGTATTCATTTTTGCCTAAAAATTGGATTAATGGACTGGGACTGGTAAACAAGTGACTGTTGTACCTGCTCACTAGGGAGAGAGGCAGAGGCAAGAGGATTAGAATTTTGTGACCAGACAGATCTTCAAAATATAACAAGCTTCACTTTGAGAATCTATCTAAAAAACCAAAGTACAGCATGGAGTTCATTGGGGCAGGGGGGAGGGGAGAGAAAGGAAAAGAAAGGCTTCATGAACAGAAGTACTGGTGTCATGGTGCTATTAGGAAAGCAGGCTCAGAATACGGTCACCTCAGAAGAGGAGTTGCCAGAAGATGTTTGGTGACTTGGGAAATAGTATTGACACTCACATATACATGGCTGATAGAGTGAGAGTAAAGACGTTACTGGACAAGCATCTTCTGGCAAAGCTCAGGGATGCTTCCAGTCATGGTATAAAGCTTAGGTTAGCCATAATTAGGGTAACTCATGGCAGTAGTGTCACAGCTAAAATATGGAACTAATGTTTAGTGTGAACCCTTCAGCAAGGGAAGTCACCATTAGTTTTTCTGATGCTCCTTTTTTTCTCAGTTTCACTGAAAGATCAGTTGCTTCTAGTCTCTGGATTTTTACTATAGATTTGTATTATAGAGAAGAAATCTTCATTTTTAAAATCTTTATTCCTGTGCCTGGATTTCAAATCATATGCAAGTTGAAGTGTTTGCTCATATGTTTAAATCGACCATAGTTCAATTCTATCAAACTGACAAAGCCACTTAGAGCTTCTTCTGAGATTTTTCTTATCCTTAAGACACAAAAAGATGCTTGAGTGCTTATTTTGAATTAGCAGACTATAAAGACTGTCATGTGGAACAAGTAATGACGTTAGGAAGTAATTTAAATTTTAAAGAACTCTATTAATGAAGTTTATGTAGAAGGAGAATGCTTGAAAAGATACTATTCTTTAAAAAAATTAGTTTCATCATGTCTGAAAGGTAGATACAGATATAAGATTTATTTTTGCCAAATATTGCAATTCCTATCACTGTAGTGTATTGAACTTTAAAAAAATTTATTTAGTGTGTATGCAAATGTTTACTGAAAGCTAATAAACACCATTTCTAATGTCTCCAGATATTCAGCACCAAATGCAGTGTGCAGTATTTGATATTGATAGAAATCTGTAAACAGAGATAAAATTATTTTTTAAGTTGCAATTGTTTCAATGTTAATATGAAAGAACTTACATCATACATCCAACTTAAAAAGAGGGAATAAAAACCTGATGCTTCTTCATGGGCACTGATACCACAGAATGAGAATTTGGATTCGTTCTGTATCTGTATGAGGAAATAATAACCTGAGGGCACTGATTGTTATGGGTCTGTATATGTGAGTCAACCACTTTGTCTTCTAGAAACTTCCGTTTCTAGCTACGTTCACACTATCAACCCTCAACCCTCACATACTGAACCACAACAATGTTATTTAGCATACTGATTACATGCAACTTCTTGTCTGCGTTCAGAGCCATATACATACAATCTTGGTGATCAAAACCCATAGAGGGGCTGATTGAAATTTTGGAATTTTGCCTGGGAACAAAATGTTGTCAATAGGTTTGTGTCTGGGTGATTTATCTTCCCACAAATGATATGTATGCCGCTGTGAAGAAATTGGTCAGTTACTTTGATGTGATTTTCTCCATTGATTCAAGACCTATAATGAGTGTTTTACATATATATATATATATATATATATATATATATATATATATATATATATATATATGGCCATCTTGTCGAAAGCAATATACAGATTCAAGGCAATCCTCATCAAAATTTCAATTCAATTCTTCACAGTTATAAAAGGCAAATTGCAAAATCATCAGGAATAATAAAAAACATAGGCTAGCAAAAACTATTCTCAACTGTAAAAGAACTTCTGGTGAAATCACCATCCCTGACCTCAAGCTGTACTACAGAGCAATTGTCATAAAAACTGCATGGTACTGGTACAATGACAGACAGGTAGATCTATTGAATAGAATTGAAGACCCAGAAATGAACCCACACAATTATAGGTACTTGATCTTTGACAAACGAGCTAAAACCATCCAGTGGGGAAAAAAGATG
>NC_034610.1:54739682-54747534 GCF_900095145.1 Mus pahari | reverse complement strand
TTGCCCCTGGTGTTCCACTGTACTGGGGCATATAAAGTTTGCAAGACCAAGGGGCCTCTCTTCCCAATGATGGCTGATTAGACCATCTTCTGCTACATATGCAGCTAGAGACACAAGCTCTGGGGGTGCTGGTTAGTTCATATTGTTGTTCCACCTATAGGGTTGCAGACCCCTTCAGCTTCTTGTACTTTCTCTAGCTCCTCTATAGGGAGCCCTGTGTTCCATCCGATAGCTGACTGTAACCCTGAATCAATCCATTCTTATCTCCTTGAACAAAGCTCAAGTCTAACTGGATCAAGGAACTCCAATGAAACTTATAGAGGAGAAAGTGGAGAAGAGCCTTGAACATATGGGCACAGGGGAAAAATTCCTGAACAGAATACCAATGACTTGTACTGTAAGATCAAGAATGAACAAATGGTAATACTAAGTCCAGTTTTCTGAGGAACCGCCAAACTGATTTCCAGAGTGGTTGTACAAGCTTGGACATACTACTCCTGGAATATCCAGCAACACCACTCCTGGGCATATACCCAGAATATGTTCCAACTGGTAATAAGGACACATGCTCCACTATGTTCATAGCTGCCCTTTTTATAATAGCCAGAAGCTGGAAAGAACCCAGATGTCACTCAACAGAGTAATGGATACAGAAANTGTNGTACATTTACACAATGGAGTACTATTCAGCTATTAAAACAATGAATTTAGGCAAATGCATAGATCTGGAGGATACCATAATGAGAGAGGTAACCCAGTCACAAAAGAACACACATTATATGCACTCTCTGATAAGGGATAGTAGCCCAGAAACTTAGAATACCCAAGATACAATTTGTAAAACTAATGAAACTCAAGAAGAAGGAAGACCAAAGTGTGATACTTCATTCCTTCCTAGATGGGGGAACAAAATACCCATGGAAGGAGTTACAAAGTTTAGAGCTGAGATGGAAGGAAGGACCATTCAGAGACTGCCCCATCGGGTGATCTATCTCATAAACAACCACTAAAGCCAGATACTATTGCACATTCCAAGATTTTGCTGACAGGGTCCTGATATAGCTGTCTCTTTGAAGGCTATGCCAGTGCCTTGCAAATACAGAAGTGGATGCCCAGTCATCTATTGGATACAACACATGGTCCACAATGAAGGAGTTTGAGAAAGTACCCAAGTTGCTGAATGGGTCTGCAGCCCTATAGGGGGAACAACAATATGAACTAACTAGTACCACCAGAGCTCATGCCTCTAGCTGTTTATGTCGGCCATCAGTGGGGAAAGAGGCCCTTGGTCTTGTGAAGATCCTATGCCCCAGTATAGTGGAATGCCAGGGCCAGGAATGGGAGTGGATGGGTTGGGGAGGAGGGAGAGGGGGAGGGTATAGTGGATTTTCTGAAAGGAAACTAGCAAAGGGGATAGCATTTGAAATGTAAATGAAAACATCTAAGAGAAGAGAGAAAGAAAGAAGGAAAGAAAGAAGGAAGGAAGGAAGGAAGGAAGGAAAGAAAGAAAGAAAGAAAGAAAGAAAGAAAGAAAGAAAGAAAAAAAAAGAAAGAAAGAAAGGTAAGAAAGAAACAAAGAAAGAAAGAAAAAACAAAAGAAAGAATAAACAGCATAAGAAGTAAAAGACCTCTACATTGAAAATTAAAGATACTAAAGAAAGAAATCGAGATGGCATCAGAGCTTGGAAAGGCCTTACATGGGCTCACAGAAACTGAAGCAGTGAGCATCAGGCCTGCGTAGATCTTCACGAGGTCCTCTGAATATATGTCGTAGATGTTAGCTTAGTGTTTTTGTGGGATTCCTAAGAGTGGGAGTGGGTCTGTGCGTCTCTTACGCATTTGCCTTCTCTTGGGACTCTTTTTTTTCCTGTTGGGCCGCCTAGTCCAATCTTGTGATGAGGGCTCTTATCTTGCCTCAATGTATCTTATTTTGTCCTGTTCAGTTGGGCTTTCTTGGAGACCTTTCTTTCCTGAAGAGGAAAAGTCGGGAGAGTGGATTTGAGGGAAAAGGGAGAGGAGGGAGGTGTGAAGAGGAGGGAGGAGAAATAGTGGTCCGTGTAGTATATAAGAAAGGAATTTCCTCAATTGCATATATATAGTAACTTTTTTGTATATATTCATCCATTGTGTGACTGTCTGAGTTGTTTCCAGCTTCTGGCTATCAAAAAATAAGGCCGCTAGCACTGATTGCTCTTCCGGAGGTCCCAAGTTCGATTTCCTGCTGGCTAGTTTTATTTTAACTTGACACAAGCTAAAGTCATTTAGGAAGAGAGAACCTCAATTGAGAAAGTGCTCAACAAGATTAACCTTTCAACAAGCCTGAGGAGCTTTTCATAACCCGGATATAATTACAGTTTGAGCTTTGTTGCCTACCATCAGTTGTTTATGAATCATCTAATGTTTTTTCACAAAAATTAGAATCTTATTATAAAAACTGCTTTGCAATATGATTTATGTCTACATGAACATTTATTTTTATATTTTCATTAGATATTATCTTTATTTACATTTCAAATATTATTCCCTTTCCTGGTTTCCCCTCCAAAAGTCCCTTCCCATTTTACCTCTCCCCTCCCCCTGATCACCAACCCACCCAATCCTGCTTTCCTGTCCTGTCATTCCCATACACTGGGGCATTGATCCTTCACATGACCAAGGACCTCTTCTCCCATTGATGTCCAACAAGGCCATCCTCTGCTACATATGTGGCTGGAGCCATGGGTCCCTCCATGTGTACTCTTTGTTTGGAATATTGGAATGTCCTGCTACATAGGAACAAATGCAAATGATTTTCCTTGACTTTTTTAAATCAATGCTGTGGGATAATTATGAAAGTGAGTTGGCATTACAAAACTCCATTTAATATAATATTCATTTCTTCATTCATGAATCTCTAATGGTTTATTTATTTCCATTTTTTAATTGGGTTGATTGTTTTAAGGACTTTTTAAATTACACATGCATATGAGTAGATATATTCATTTGAGTGCAGGATCCCACAGAACTAGAAGAGGACTTCACAGAACCTGCATCTGGAGTTACAGGCAGCAGATCAACTGCTTGATATGGGTGCTTCACTCAAACTCAAATTCGCTGGAAAATAAGGAAGAGTTCCAAACTACTGAAACGTCTTGTCAGCCCCAGCTGCTGTTGTTTTAAAAATATCTTTATGATAATTTTATTTTGATTGACATTAATGCAGTACACAACACAAATATATTTAATTCATAAATATGTAAGAATTGTGGCAATCTAAACAGTATATTTAAATATAAAATATAGAAGCTCTTTTTCTACATACAATAAAGACCACATTTTTGATGGGACAAAAAAAGTTACAGTAATATAAAAAATACTGTTATGGATAATTTCACATATTCAATTTGTTTTAATTTTTACAAAATATCACCATGTTATCAAGAAGCAGAGCAAGTGAGAAGATATCTCAAAAAGAGCAAAGACCAGACAAATCTTCAAATCAGAGCTAACCTCAAACTTTTCAATGAACGTATTCATTCTAAATTAAAATGAGAGGAAACAAGAGAAAGGAATTCAGAATAGCCATTTTAACTGTCCCATATTGCTAAGAGTGGAAAGAGTGGATAGTTAGTGAAATTAGTGGAAGAGTTTAGAATGGTTAAAAAAAATCAGGTGGTTAATGTAAAAGAAAACAGCTGAGGTCATTTTCATATCATTTCTATTATTCATAATATCTCAAAACAGTAAGGAAAAGGATTCTATCCACTGTATTTAATATGCACTTGTTTTAAAATATAGTATAATGACTCCTCCAAGTTTAGATTATTCCATTGACTAACTGCTATTCAAATAAGAAGGCATTCTTAGAAAATTCCATGAATTACAGGGTCAGACAGTACTTTCTCTATACTACTCTTAGTTCTAGTTAGACTATGAAGCTAAATATACTGACAGTAAAACTGCTTCACAGCATAAAAATAATAGAGCCTAGATGTAGATACACTTTTCAAACTGGCCATTCTATAATCCATCTAATTTACTTCACTGGTTTTTAGATAAGAAAATGTAAAAAATTATAAACTCTTTAAGGTAAATCTCAACATATTTATACCAAGAACAGTCATTTTGCTCATAAATATTTTTCATGGAATAAAATTATAGTATGTATTCTGTCATAAATCATCACTCACAATGGAACAGAAAGCAGGATTATGTCTCATTTATTTAGATACCTGAAATTTTTCTCTACTGTGTGTAAGTTTTTAAACTTTTTTGAGAATTTCATATATGAGTATTGTATTTACATTATTTCTATGCCTCCATGTCCTCCTCCAACTCCCCTTATGACTGTAACTTTCTCTTGATATAAATGCACATATACATATATTATCATGGCTAGTATATACAATTGTTGAGCGCGGGCCACTGTAATATTGAAGCACGAATGTTGCAAAGGGTGTTTGGTTTACAAATAAGTAACATCACGATCATTGTTTTAGTAATCCAAAAAACTTACAGCTAAGAATATAATGCTTTTTATATGGATTTTCAGTGTTTGATACAATCAAAGATGTGTTCTAGGCAATGACAAGAGTTCTGACCTGTATGGAAAACATGATTAGATGGCATGAGTAAATTCACTGTTGGATATCATCCTGAAGGAAAATAGAAGCCAATGAGTTTCTCCCCTTATTAACATTTTAGGAAGTATGTGTGATTCATTTATGTCCAATTAAAGAGATATATAAGGATTATTTCAGATGGTCAGTCATGCTTTAACATTGTCTAATTGGATGTTTTTATGGAAGATATTGATGTTATCTGTAGGAATTACAAAAGACTCTTCGAACAGGTATAACAAATGAGCAGAAAAGAAACAGCTCCTGGAAATTGTCCTTGCTCAGATGCTCTATCGAGTACTGCTACAGAGGACTCAAACGGAAACATAGTCCACAAACAAACATCAAAAACTGCATTCTGTTGTATTCAAAACCTTCTCCCTTGGAACAAAAGGAGAGCAAACCTTCTTCATGGCTATAGCATAGATGTTGATTCAGACAATTTGTCCTACTGAAGTGGCAACAATGTCTAAGTCATATCATATTATTACTATCCTGTACACATATACCTACATTTCCTAAGATCAGGAAGCTCAACCCTTTCTCTGTTCCATCTACTTTCTCAAGAGAAAGTTTTGATCACCTTTATTTCGCCCTTGAAGTTGAATACTATACAAAAATTATTAAACTTCTAAGAACAAACCAAACCTTCTGCCTAGATTCTGAGTGGGTAATTATTCTTTTTTCTTCTCACTGTGTCTTCTAATATTTTGGTAGTGATCACTCCTTAAATCAAACCTCTGAAAGTTTAGTCATGGATGTCTAATACTAACAAGACTTGTTGACACTTAAATGTAGCTGGTGTGATCACATGGTTTTTTCCTACTGTCCTCTCCCTATTCTAGTGTCCCTGTGGGAATTCATTTTGCCTAACACGCATGTCTTCCTGACAATATCATGTTTTGGTTATCAGCATGTAATTGCTCCACTTAATAAGCCATTGTCACCAAGTACTGAATTACAGCTTAGTTTATTTGACTTCCTAAGTGCTCTCTCTTATAACTGTCATATAGATCACAACCAATTAAAAGGTAGGCAAATTCTCAGGCCCAACAGATGAAGGAGATAGGAAAAATTAAAGCAAATAGACTCACACTGTTGACAGGCAAACCAAGACATTCACTGAAACAATGGCTCTTAACATTCTGATCCAGGTAATCAGATGTCATGAGTTCCTGGAAGATTTATTCTGGAAGGTGTTATAACTAAATGATAGCCCCTACTACAGCTTCTTTTTTAAAAAAATTAAAAAATAGGAATATATATATATACATATATATATATATATATATATATATATATATATATATTGTTAGTTGGTTGTATTTAATGTACAGACTTTCATTTAAAATAACTGGTTTTAGTGTATTCTTTCTTTTATATTAGATATTTTCTCATTTACATTTCAAATGTTATCCCTTTTCCTAGTTTCCACTCTGAAAACCCCTTATCCTCTCCCCCTCCACCTGCACACCAAACCACATGCTTCCTGGCCCTGGAATTCCCCTATACTGGGGAAAAGAACTGTCACAGGACCAACTAGGCCATCCTCCACTGCAATGCAGCTGGAGCCATGAGACCCACCATGCGTTTTCTTTGGTTGGTGGTTTAGTCCCAGGGAATTTGGGGGGGTACTGGTTAGTTCATATTGTTGATCCTCCTATGGGCCTGCAAACACCTTCAGCTCCTTGGATTCTTTCTCTAGCTCCTTCATTGGGGACCATGTGCTCTGTCCGATGGATGGCTGTGAGCATCCACTTCTGTATTTGTCGGGCACTGGCAGAGCCTCTCAGGAGACAGCTATATCAGACTCCTCTCAGCAAGCTCTTGTTGGCATCCACAATAGTGTCTGGCTTTGGTGGTTGTTTATGGAATGGATCCCCAGGTGGGGCAGTCCCTAGTCTCTGCTTCACACTTTGTCTCTGTAACTACTTCTATGAATATTTTGTTCCCCCTTCTAAAAGAAATTAATATCTATACTTTGGTCTTACTTCCTCTTGGGTTTCATGTGATTTGTGAATTATATCTTGGGTATTCTGAGCTTCTTAGCTAATATCCACTTATCAGTGAGTGTATACACTGTGTTCTTTTGTGATTGGGTTGTCTAACTCAGGATGATATCCTCCAGATCCATCCATTTGCCTAAGAATTTCATAAATTCATTGTTTTTAATAGCTGAGTAGTACTCTGTTGTGTAAATGTACCCCATTTTCTGTATCCATTCCTTTGTTGAGGGACATCTGGGTTCTTTCTAGCTTCTGGCTATTATAAATAAGGCTGTTATGAACATAGTGGAGCATGTGTCCTTATTACATGTTGGAGCATCTTTGGGATATATGCCCAGGAGTGATATTGTTGGATCCTCCAGTAATTCTATGTTCCATTTTCTAAGGAACCGCCAAACTGGTTTCCAGAGTGGTTGTACCAGCTTGCAATCCCACCAGCAATGGATGAGTATTCCTCTTTGTCCACATCCTTGCCAGCATCTGCTGTCATGTGAGTTTTGATCTTAGCCATTCTGACTGGTATGAGGTGGAATCTCAGGGTTGTTTTGATTTGCATTTCCCTGCTGACTAAGGATGTTGACATTTTTTTTAGGTTCTTCCCAGGCATTCAGTATTCCTCAGTAGAGGATTCTTTGTTTAGCTCTGTACCCCATTTTTAATAGGGTTATTTAGTTTTCTGGAGTCTAACTGCTTGAGTTATTTATATATGTTGGATATTAGCCCTCTGTCAGATTTAGGATTGGTAAAGATGTTTTCCCAATCTGCTGATTGCCTTTTTGTCTTATTGACAGTGTCCTTTGCCTTACAGATGCTTTGAAATTTTATGAGGTCCCATTTGTTCATTCATTTTTTAAAAATTATTTTATTAGATATTTTCTTCATTTACATTTCAAATGCTATCCTTAATGTCCCCTATACCCTCCCCACGCCCTGCTCCCCTGCCCACCCACTCCTACTTCTTGGCCCTGGCATTCCCCTGTATGGGGCATATAAAGTTTGCAAGACCAAGGGGCCTCTATTCCCAACGATGGCTGACTAGGCCATCTTCTGCTATATATGCAGCTAGAGACACGAGTTCTGGGGGTACTGATTAATTCATATTGTTGTTCCACCTATAGACCCCTTCAGTTCCTTGGGTAATTTCTCTTGCTCCTCCATTGGGGTCTCTGCGTTTTATCCATTAGATGACTGTGGGCATCCACTTCTATATTTGCCAGGCACTGGCATAGCCTCACAAGAGATAGCTAT
>NC_034610.1:54726873-54738049 GCF_900095145.1 Mus pahari | reverse complement strand
ATTTACATTTCAAATTCTATCCCGAGAGTCCCCTATACACTCGCTCCCCCTGCCCTGTTTCCCAACCTACCCACTCCTACTTCCTTGTCCTGGCATTCCCCTGTACTGTGGCATATGATCTTCCCAAGACCAAGGGCCTCTCACCCCTACTGATGGCTGACTAGGCCATCCTCTGCTACATATGCAACAAGAGACACAGTTCTGGTGGGTACTGGTTAGTTCATATTGTTGATCATCCTATAGGGTTGCTGACCCCCTTAGCTCCTTGGGTACTCTCTAGCTCCTTCTTTAGTGGCCCTGTGTTCCCTCCAATAGATGACTGTGAGCATCCACTTCTGTATTTGCCAGGCACTGGCATAGCCTCAGAAGAGATAGCTATATCAGGGTTCTGTCAGCAAAATCTTGCTGACATATGCAATAGTGTCTTGGTTTGGTGGTTATATATGGGATGAATCCCCGGATGGGGCAGTCTCTTGATTGTCCTTTCTTCTGTCTCATCTCAATATACTGTGGTTATTTTTAATTAACCGATTTCTTTCTCAGCAAGTTAATTTTTACTGCATAGAAAGATTACTGATTTTTGCATATTGATTCTATAATCTGCTACTTTTTTGAAAATGTATTTTTTAAATGGATGGCAAAATATGCCACCAGCTAAAACCATCCTTGAAAAGTTTCATCTCTATAGATTTAAAATGTAACTAAAAAAAAAAAGATTCATCCTATTTTATTGTTCTATGGTATTAGTGACTAAAATACTTCATGTTTTATATAATGAACTGTCATTATATAATGCATTAGATACCTTCACAGTTAAGACTTCCTTTGAGTTCAGCAAAGCTATTAGTTTCTAGTGATGATTTATTGATTGCAATCTGTAATTAAACAACTTGTTTTTAATATATTTATGCTTTAGCTAAATATATTTGTAGATTTATTTAGCCATTTAAGATATACATATATGTCTTAGAACTATTTATCAAATATTTTAAAACCACATTAAACATATCTTTGAATGTAGTCTTTTGCTAAATAATACTGCAAAGTTTGTGTTTTGTTAGTTAGAAAGATTGCTATTAAATTTCACTAAATGAGTTTTCAAATTATGCTTAGCTCTTTGAGAGCAGTAACAAAATTCTTCTTGGGCGGATTACAAATTTCCAGGCAATATTTCATTATATTTTTTTATATTTAATTTTTCTGTTTCTTTGGGATAATGGGAAGTGTACTAAAATGTGGCTGAATCACATAGCCTTAGTATTCCTTCTGGGGTGCCTTTGGCAATTTCACTAAAGTGTCCCTAGAGCTGTGCTACAAAGCATCTTTGCACATACTCTCCTTTATGGGTTGGTATTGTTAGCATCTTCTGTCTTTAATATGAAGAGATATTCCTTGAGATCACAGTTGAATATTTCAGGGATAGAACTCCTGTGAGGTATTTATACAGAGTTCATTGATGTTACTCTGTGTGATCCTTATCATTTCAAAAATCTTGATAATTTTACAGGAATTTAATTCCAAGGTGTTTCTACTTTAATACAAATAATATTAAGAAAATAACCCTGGTTGTAAAAATTTCTGTTTTTATATTGTTTTTCATGTGAACCCTGATAGAAAGGCAGACTTGAACCTAACCAAATATAGAGAGCAACCTGGTTATGTAATAGCACTTCAGGACAGAGTTATGAAGAAGATAGTCCTATATGAAAACATTGAAGTTTGCAGTTATGTAGTTATATAACTAGAGTGAAGACAAGTGTGAGAGGAAATGGCGAAGATACAGATAGTTTGTTAACATTTAATTATTGTTGGTTATATGCAGAGCAAAAAACAAATTAAAATCTTTAAGAAATTCTCAGATATAGACTTTAGTAAATAATTAGGATAATTTGGAAAGTGTTTGATACAGGTAATTCTCTAATTATTTATAGAATATGCCTGGGTTGGTTTCATAAATAACTTGATATAAAAGCTTGTATTTTTGAAATATTTACCTTTATAATTGATTGTCTTCCTACTATTATAAAGGTTGAGGGGAGGATAATTCCAATTTTTTCCAACTAATAAATCATAAATTATTTACTTTCGGTTATAGAGAAAAGTTTACTTTGTAGAAAATTGTGTATTTCTCTACAAAAATTATCTACAGCAGTATGTAGATAATTCTGTACTTGCTCACAATGCTCAAGTTCTACAGTACACTTGGTCAGCCTAAACACATGGCAAAACATTTGCTCTAGGGAGATATGTCTGAGACATTTGAGTGTATCTTTCTGAATACTCTGCACTAAACTTGAAGGAATCACTAGTGTAGAATTATCAGAGGAGTCCTAGATGTTTTTCTATACAATAAGAGCATTGACCTAGAAGTCTGTGTTCTACCTTAGTCTGATTTCACTACCATCAATGGAACTGTATTTCAGGATCAAGGCTTCCATATGCCACTGTATGCTTACCATATGCCACCATGGTGAAATGTAAACTGCCGTGATCTCATTTGATCCCTTTGTAAGAACTCCCAAATTTGGGGGATGAAATTGATATGACTTAGAGAGATTTCTCACCAAACTTAAGAAATATGGTTCTCTTCGTAAGTTACAACCTTATAGGTAATAGAAATGATGACATTTCTCAGATCAAGTCTTTGTGGGGGTCAGAGTTTTGTTTTGTTTTTGTTTTTGTTTCTTATTCTCTAGTGGATTAAACTGAACTCTGGGGACAGGACAAAATCAAATCATAGGAAAAACTTCCTGTGACGGGGTAGAAGTTCAAGTATCCTTTTTTTTTTTTTTTTTTTTGGCTCTTTTTCAGCATCATCATCACCTATGTATACTATACACACCTTTACTTTTATCATACTAATTAAAAAGATGAGACATGACTCAAAAATGCATATATCGCATTAATTTACAACATAATGTAAATGTATAAATCAGGAACAAAATAAATAGCACTATCAAACTAAAATGAAGCCAAATATAAATTTAAGGATCTAGTTTAAATGCTCAGTAAATTAAGTGAAAATTGTGGATCATTCTAAAGTTTTCTAGATTATAAACACGAGAGAAACCAGATCCTTATTAGATTGGAAGTGGTCATACAATCAAAGTCCACTATTTCTCAAAGGAGGAAATATATATCATCCAGTACTAGATATGCAACTCTGCTAGGGTGACCCATGATCAGATTAGAGGCTTCCTTAATGGTTCTTCTTTAGTGAATGCAAAAACAGTTTCATAGCAGTTAATATGGTCATTTCTCTTAGTAGATGCATGTTGTATGAGCATATGGTTGACAATGACATGATTCAGAGAAAATGCACTTGTTTGAGGACTAAGAACAAAACACTGATATGTAAGGAACTTATACTGATAATGTGATTTATTCCTAGGAAAAAATGAAGTTAGCATACCAGAGTAGAAATTGGTAAATGTAAACCAATCATTTCTTTGTGTTAATACATGGCTGACTGGAAACATTTAGGCTGCAAAGAGTTGTGACTACATTTTAAACACATGTCATTAGACAATCAGTATTAATAGACATTGAAGAGAGAAATGAGCATTTTGTTTCTAGGAGTTGACTTTGTTTAACTGAATTGCCCCTTTGCTCTCACAATGCAGGAGAGATTCATCAATACCCCTGGTCATTTAATATGAACTGCCAGCGTCCTCTCTCTGCAGGATTCTTTTCCTCATTTTCCCATTGAGGAGGCAGCTTGGGTGTGGTCTAACCTGCTCTGTCTGGAAACGTTCACATTAAAAAATAGCTACATCCATTAAACCCATTCTCTATTTACTGCAAAAAACCAAAAATGTTGGATTTCATTGCCATGCTTAGAATGACGGGTGGTTTATATGCAGAGATATTTTATTGCTTCTCCTTTTGTCTACCAGTATATAGCCCCGTTGTTCTTACTTGATTTCTAGTCTTCACCACAATATATTACCTATATAATGTCATTTGTGAAGGCTATATCAATTATTTTATTTCTAGTTACAATACATTGATAGAAAAAAGTTAATGGGAATATGAATTATTTACTGTAAACAGAAATCACATTGACAAATCTATTATCATTGTGACTAACTATGCTTCTGTTCAATGTAGTCATATTTTAAAACAAAATGTTATTCTCACAGCCCAAATCTTTCCATGGTAAAGAGGATACAACAGGAGTCTGGCAAAAATGCAGGCTTTCAAAATTGTCTTCCACTCATTTTTGTATCAGCTCATTTCTCACCTTATGAGCCCTAAAAGAAAACAGAGCAGGTCCAAATAATTAGTTTCTTGTTGATCTTCACATTGCAAATTTTCTTTTGGTCCTTTATACATCGTCACTCTTCAGAGTCAAGGCAGGCAGGTGGTATTTGCTTTGGAAATTCTCTTAAGGTGGAAGTTGATGGTCCATGTTTTTCATAGTTTTTGTACTTGATGATTCTCTTTCCTTTTAGCACTATTACCTTTCTGTCTATACTCCTGTCATTACTTCACCTAACTTTTCAGAGTGTCTGCATTTATTCATATAACAAGGAATAGGGACCTTTGATTCTCCTTTATTGTGTTACAGAACATTATTTTTGAATTTAGATTTAGATTTGAGCAAAGGAATCAATATTTACATGAACAGCATCTAAAGGGAAGTCATTCTGTCTTTGGATGAACCATGTTTTACTTGCTCTATTGTGATTTCTAAACATTTATAAATATCAGTGGATATACATAATATAGAAAATGCCTTTCTACAAATATACAGATACATTAAACTGTACTTAATTATTGCAACTTTATACAAACCACTCCCAACTCACTTTCTTTCATTTCTTATCCAGTATATCCAGGTACACACAAAAGAGTGCATGCTGGGGATATGGATTACATAATTTAGCCTGCTGGTCACATTCCCCATGGTCTTTGGGAGGTTCAGCTCTTGACTCATTCTCTGTTGTCAGGCTCTCTCTTCAGTCATTGTTGGCCCTTATTGGCGACTTAAGCATTCTTGCAGGTGATTCATCTAACTACTTAGCTTCACACGTGAGCTTTATTAACTTACTGACCTATAGTGATCCTCCCTTCTATTCTACTTCATGTCCTTACTTTACAATAAGGATATACATGTACTCCTTCTTGTCAATCCTGGACTGCCAAGTCTCTCCCCTAATTATGTTATTATTATTATTATTATTATTATTATTATTATTATTATTATTATTATTTTATTCTAATACTCTTTCTCCAAAGTACCTCAAAAACACTAGGAATCTTAACTAAGGCCCTAGTTTGCTATTTACTCCTGTTCTCACTTTCTAGTGAGGATGAAATTATTCTGTAATCCATTTTATCTCCTGATTATTCACTACTCACATGTTTCCCCTTGATTTCTCAGACTTGGATCTTCTATGCTTTACTCTTTGTGACACACAAGCAGATTGGTTCTTGCATCACCAAGAAAACTGAACCTGTCACAAACTTTAAGAAAGGTTACTTACTACATTTAAATATATAGCTGCAATTAAACTCTGCATGTTATAGATGCATACACTCTTAATGAAGGCCACCAGCACGTACCAGAATCCTTCTACTGTACTATATACACTGCACACTGCTCAACCATCAAATATCCCATGCTATCTACTACAATAGCCAATTACAATATAACAGACTTGGTCACTGTTTATTTCTACAAACCAACATAGTTTGCCTTCTCTAAAAGGGGGCAAGATATATAACATGTCTGTGAGTTACAATAATACCTATTTATTTCATATATGCAAGAATCAGTTTTAGAAATAAGCTCTTAAAAGACATCCTTTGGGGTAATCAATGATATAAGGGATATTCAGAATTGACCTTAAACAGATGTTTATGGGTTGAATGATTTGAATATATAAGAACAGTAAAATAGCCATCATAATCAAGAGGACACAGAATGAAGAACTTTGCAGAGGTAGTTTGGTTCACAATCAGATAAACAAAATAAAACAAAACCGTCCAACCAATCAACCAACCACATAAGCAAAAATTCTGAGTAGAATAAGAACTTTAGATGGGATCTCAGGAAAAGAAGGGAAGTTTCTTGATGCTAGATATTAATTTTAGACTGTATTGATGTCTCCTTGAGTGGATGTTGGATAACAGACTACCCTTAGATCAATTCTTGCTTTGGTTTTACTGACCTGTGACATATTTAACTCCTGAGAAAACAATACACAGTAGCTATGATATTGACAGTGGTGAACAGTGAGAAGAAACCTGAGTATTTTCAAAATTGTTCTCAGTAAGAAAGAAGCACTTGGGATATCTCCAGTCTGATATTAAGTTCCCAGAAAAAAGTCAATTGTTCCATACTAAAGATCATCAGGTAGATACAACAGGTACTATCTGTAGGTACTAGTTCTTTTTAAAGTTAGTTGTAACAAACCAAGTNTTTTTTTCTTTTTTTTTTAATTTATTATTATTTTCTTTATTTACATTTCAAATGTTATCCAGAAAGTTCCCTATACCCCACCCCTACCCCTGCTCCCCTACCCACCCACTCCCACTACTCGGCCCTGGCCTTCCCCTGTGCTGAGTCATATAAAGTTTACAAGACCAAGGGGCCTCTCTTCCCAATGATGGCCGATTAGGCCATCTTCTGCTACATATGCAGCTAGAGACACAAGCTCAGGGGGTACTGCTTAGTTCATATTGTTGTTGCACTTACAGGGTTGCAGGCCCCTACAGCTCCTTGGGTACTTTCTCTAGCTCCTCCATTGGGGGCGCTGTGTTCCATCCAATAGCTGACTGTGAGCATCCACTTCTGTGTTTGCCAGGCACTGGCATAGCCTCACAAGAGGCCGCTATATCAGGGTCCCTTCAGCAGAATCTTGCTGGCATGTGCATTAGCCAAATCTTAAAACTGATTCTCAGATTCTATCCCTAACATGATTCTCACAGCCTAGAGGCCAGGGATTCAGCTACAGTTCCTCAGGAAAGTTCTGTAACATAGATAAAATTTGAACACTTAAATTTGGCTACAGCAAAAGAGAAAATGACTCTTTCCTTTTAAACCTAGTCACACATAGGTATTACTTATTGAATTTCATAAGACAACTACTAGCTCATATTATTGATCATGCTTCATCTATGTTGCCTAATCTAAGAACTATATAAATCCTACTTATTAACTGAGTCTTCATCAGAACCACAAAGAACAGCTGTGAATATTCTCTCATTATGAATGTGAGAGAAATAAGAGAAGAATTTACATAAAAAGAAAAAGGAACAGATGAGTTTAAAACAAGGGAGTATATCCACAGTTTAAATAACTGCATTTGTACTTTTAAACCTTGAATTAATCTTTCTATTCTCTTGCTCTCTCACATCATTGAATTTTGCATGTTAGGATATTTGCATATCCAAGAAGCAGCAGTTTTTGGAAACTGTTATACTTTCTACTTTCTCCATTGTCACATCATGTTTCTCTCTGTTTTCGACTATCTTGTTTTATTCTTTGAAATATCAGCTGTGTTATTTCTCACTCGCAATTCATCAATTACCCATATCCCTACCATCACTATGCAGGAGTTACCTCACCCAGAGTTTACCAGAATATTATGTTCCTTACTTTGCTTCAATTCTTTTTGTCATTTATCTCCATATTACAGAATTTGTAATCACACTAGCATTGCCTTTTGACACAAACAGCACAGGAAGAATGACAGCATATATTTGGTATATACATTTTCATTACCTGTTTTAAGTAAGACTCTCATCATTGTCACATTCTAGCATCTCCTCAGCTCTAAAAGCTGTCTTCATTGCACTCTTGCTCATTTAACATTCCTTGGGAAATGAGAAACCATGCTTCCTATTGAGACAGGTGAAGTAAGAAAATCACATAAAGGAAGACTATAACTAGTGACTTATATATAGTTGTGTTTGAGTGTGAAACACTGTCAATTCTGAAAGCATGTCCCAACTCCTCATGTAGTTTTTATAGCTTTCCTTTCTGAAATAATCCCTTCTCTCTCAGGAGACAATGTAGCATATGCTTACATCTCTGATTAAAATCTAATTTTCTATAAACCTCTCACTATTAATGATTTTTTTCAAATACTACAATATTACAACTCCCTTCCTTTTTTTTTTTTACAATGAAATCTGTTTATTTATTTATTTATTTTTTAGCATGTCAGCAAAGTCTATGATTTTCTTTTTTACCAGGAGACGTAATGGCTCTAGAAAAAAACAAGGCCTGATTTTCATATATGAAATGCATTGACCAGGCAGCTACTATTAAACGGATAAAGCTACAGCTAGCCATCAGTACCATCAGACATCTGAGAAGGATAAATCTGAACAGGGAGTGTAAACCAAATGGTCTTTGTATCAATTCAAATGACAGAGACTTTCCCTAGCCTCCTCCTTAACCGTCTCAGTATTCTCCATGGCTGGAGTGGCTTCTGTCTTCATCAGTCACATAGGGTGACATTAACAGTTTCATTGCCACATAGGACAGCATTGGCCTTTGGCTGCCAGGCCCAGAAGATTCCTGAGGGTGAGAATGTGAGAGACTGTCCTACCTTGGCAAGGCAAAGAGGGACAGTAGTTCTCTAGTATCCAATCTATCCACATACAACTCCCTTCAAATACTTACTTCCTAAATATGCGATACAGAACAAATGTTCAGATACCCACCACACACACATAAAAGGCCAAGCATTGTGATATATCTATAAACCTAGAGCTGGGACCTACTAGAGTCATGAGGCTTTTACAACTTGCTAGCCACCCATAGTTATAAATATGGCAAGATCTAAGTAAAAATGGGATCTACTTTAAAATTTAGGTGGGGAGTCACAAAGATGTGTGATAGCCACTTCTGGACTCCACAAACAGTTGTACACATGTTTATACTTCATGTCTTCTAGGCAACCATGACAAAATAATATATGGAGGAACTTCAATATTAAATACAGAAGGAACAAAAGCATGGACAAGATAGAATTTTGAGGTATTTTCCCCTACTCTATAGTGGAAAATGATTTCTATATACATGTACACAGTCATAAGACTTTATATGAAAAAGAAGCTCAACTGCATTAAGCATCCCATTACTTCAAAATATTTACTACTCCACATAATGTGCAATTAAGCCAAAGGGTTAAGAGGAATAGCTTATGGAGACAAAATAAACAAGTTTCAGCAGAGAACATGTCAGCTGAAGAAGTTACACAAACAAGAAATTTAAGAAGAAAATTTCTTCCTTCTACCACCTAACTAAATCTCAAAGTATACAGGACTGCATAATAAACTATCAACATCCTTCTGAGACTCATCTTGGGAAAAAACAGACAAATTATGAGCATTTATTTTAGCCTACTTACTTTCAGTTCTAGGCATAAACTAGATATCATTATTTTGTGTGGCTCTTTATCTCACTTTCATATTTGCAGCTTGTACATGGTTTGGTGTAGTGGATTCTCTAGAACAACAACCTTAGGTCAAGAGTGAACTCTCAGCCAGCCACATGTTAGACAACAGCCATTGTTCACTCTACTGAGGTTAGTGAGGTTCATCTGGACATTCATAATGATGGATCAAAATGTCACACTTTCTGCTGTTTCCTGAATGGAGGCACAGTGTACTGGCAAAGGTTAGTCCTTCTTGTTATGATACGTATCTATCATGCAATCAAGGGGTGACAGAAAGCAGCAAGAATGTACTGAATTCTACAAATATAAGTAGTACTAGGGAAGACACATAATTTGATGATAATGGTAATTTTTGTGCCATATGTCATTCAGAAAATGAGCAGGTTATCATACACTTAGAGTTTAAAGGATAATAGTTAACCTAGTGGTCCTAAAATAATCACACAGCTTAGGAAATATAGCAGTAAAAATAACTTTGAACACTTCTATTTCTTCAATAATATATAAGTGCATTTTATAATTAGTCATTCCTGTGGCTTCCTCCATATTTGTATTTCTGCTCCTAGAATCATAAAGAGGCATATCACCTTTCAGAATTTCTCCTAAGCAGCTTCTTCCTGGTATCCAGCTGGCTAGCAGCTGGGTCCACTTCTTCATAAGGAAATGTGTTGGGCCTCAGACTAGATGTCCTGTCACTAGTAGTGGGTCTCTGAGGACAGTGGTATTGAGAAGTCCTTCTGCTGGAAAGCCTGCCATCCAGCATCAAAGATTTTCTATTTGATAAGCAGGGCAGGGTCCACACAGGAGATATATCTTGGTCATAACCATTGGTCATTCGCCAACCAGAACCCCAACACATCATCCTTTCAATTGAACTGAAGAAGGCTGAACTCTCATCTGGCTTTGCCTTCTGCTGAGACGCAGCTTTTTCCAAGTCGGATATTGCCTGATTTGTGCTGTGAAGAGAAGCTCTGGTCCTGCTGATTGTTTAGCCAAGAAGGAACAGTATCTTTTAATCATGGCAAGCTTGAAACCCTGATGAAGAGGTTCTGAATGGCATCTGATTCCTATATCTGCTTTGGCACTGAGATCCTGAGGAACCTGCAAAATCTTGTTGAATGAGAAGAAGATAGAGCTGCAGAAGGAGTAGCATTGACAGGAGGTGAATAATAAGCTCTGCCAGGAGTGTGTCTGGCACATCAATGCCTTCCAATTGTGGATTCAGGAGACCAGAATGTGCTTTCTAAATGACAAAGTTTGTCATTGGGTTCTTCATGTTTATCAGTACAAACTTGGAAATGATCTATTATGCAAGGTCTTCAAGATCAAAGAATCAGGGACTATTGAATTTCAGCTGGAAACTTGTTGGGAACTAAAAAGGGGTCCCTGGAGAAGAGGGGGAAGGGAAAACCCATACCCTGCCAGATTTTACCTATTCTCTGGTCTGTCAGGCATGGGAGTGCTGCTACCTACCTTCCACTCACCCCCAGGTGGGTATTTAAGCCTCTGACCCACTCTTCGGGGGGGGGGGTTGCAAGGGGCAGCCCTACCTGGGAGCCCTGGAGCTACCTTGCTAAAGCCACCAGGGTTATAAGAGAGAGGGATGAGGGAACGGAGGTTTCCAACACCTGCGAGAGTGAGTGTAGTGGATCTTGATGAGCAGAGACTCTATGGTTTTAGAGCTTTATTGTAGAAAGGCAGGGAGAAAGAGAGAAGAGAGAGAGAGAGAGAGAGAGAGAGAGAGAGAGAGAGAGAGAGAG
>NC_034610.1:54717441-54726523 GCF_900095145.1 Mus pahari | reverse complement strand
GAAGACAAAGAGAGAAGGGAGAGAAGAGGGTGAGAGTTGGGGGGTAAGAGGGAGACAAGTAAGAGAGATAAGCAAGAGGTAAGAGAGCGAGGTGGGGCTAAACAGCCCTTTTTTATGGTCTGTACTGTTGCTAGGTAACTGGAGAGGAGTTTAGCCTGAAGGTCAGAAGTTTGGGCCATTGCCTACATGACTTCTAGCCATGCTTCTCTTGTTGGGGCCGTGGGGCATGGGGGCGGTAACTTAGGCAGGAGCCAGAGTTCCAGGAGCATAAGGGAACACCTATTGTGTCATGTAGGTGAATTATCACCCTTTGGGGTTCAGACCTCAACTCAATTGGTGACCAACCTGTCTTTGTATAGCCCAATTCCCCTCAGAAACTGCCAAACATAAACATCAAAAGAAGGTCTGAACCCTGAGAAGTACAGTAAAATTAATGATTAGTTTGTGGCTATAGAAGCCTTTATCTGTGCTTTATGAATAAGTACATGGAGTATGCATAGCTCAGTGGACTGGTTCTAGCAGCGGAACTAGATGGAACAGTTGAACAAGCCTGTTTAGCTTGTAGTATGAATGAGAAGACCTTTCTGTCCTCAAACCATCAGCATGTTTTGGTGATCTGTATTTGAGCTAACTGCTCTCATTCTGATGAAAAAATAAAGCTCTTGGCTTTTATATTTCTTTCTCTTTCCCTTAATTCTGGTTCATGTAAAAGACAAATTAAAATAATTGTGAATGTGTGTTTTGCCCATTTTTTAAAAAGATGTTATTGATTTATTTTATGTATACAAAAGTATTCCCTGCATATGTTCTGTGTGTAGTACATGAAGGCCAAGTCACACCCACTGAAAGTTTGGTTGATTATAAGTGAACTTATGGGCGTTGAGAACCAAACTGTAGCCCACTGCAAGACCATCAAATGCTTTTAACCCAGGAGCCATCACTCTAACACTATGTTGGCCATTTGTATCTGCACGCAACTACTGTGTTATATATCATTGAGTTGGAAGTCCAGTGTATATCACAGACACTAGGCTTTCTCAAGCACAAAATCTGCATAACTTTTCTTGCGGCTTTAACTTATTCCTATGTTCTTTTCATGTGATTTTACAGAAACAAAAATACTAAAACAGTTTATTTTTCTTTATGGAGAAAGGTTCAACTATCAAGTTTAAGACTCTGCCTAGTTTTGTAACCCAATATTCTGTCTTATTCATATTAAATAATGCATAATTTATTTTTACATTTTCTTTATTATCTTTCTTGAGCTAATTTTTATGATCAGTCGTAGGTTGAGGACCACACACACACTCACACACACAGACACACAGACACACAGACACACAGACACACACACACACACACACACACACACACGGATGTTCTAGAGCCTTTTTTCTACCTACATTAAATTGTTTCTATATCCATCATATAGAAAGAAAATGTGCAGGATGTATTTTCCTCATGTCTTGGATCAATTCTGTTTCATTCATCTGCCACTATAACCATCAGTATTTTTGAAGGATAAGAGTCCACTTTTAATAGAAATCACTTAAAGAACAGCTATCTTCCATGTGGTTGTTACTGTTGTCAAATGGGCTAACATAATCTTTTTCAAATAAATGGCACATGTATAAAATCTCTTTCATAATTTCAGTAAGGACTCATAATATTAGCCTAAGTATCCTACCAATTTCATTAAATACAGTCATAAGAATATGATTGTGACATTATTTTGATTTTTCTTTAGTCCTATTTTCTAAGTTTAGTTAATTTTCAGTTTTATTTGCTACTTTAAAATCTATATAAATTGTAACAATACTTTGTATTATACTGAATTAAAACTGAACAAAGTATTGAATAATCATCATCTTATTTCTTATTTCTAACATAGAACATCTAGTTTTTATATTTAATGGAAGATTTCGGATAAAGAGTATTCACTGGCTTTCAAAAATTGTATTTTGTTCACAGTTGACTTATTTTTATCAAGAACAGTTTTTGTTAATAATTTCTTTAAGCTTAAAAAACCCTGTGGTTTAGAATCAAATGTATATCTGTATGTTTACATGCTTAAGTGGAGCTCTTAAAGTGTAAAGTGTCCTTATTCTTAGGAAATTGTAAAATTTTTATGATGAGATAAAATTAAGCAAGTTGACTCATTTTCTAGGATTAAGCCTATAGGACTTAAAAGAATGATACCTAATTTTAGACTCACTATTTCTTATTTATCTATTACTTACCTAATTCAACTGCTTCACCTTTTCTTTTAATTTATTTTCAATGCGGAATGTAAACTGATAATATGTTTCTACTATACATTATTACTGTGATAGTACAAAGAGAATATAAAATAACTCAGAGAAAATTAACACCATAAATGATTAGATGTTCTATAATTAGATTATACAAATCTTCAAATTTATGACCTAATTATTTTTCTCCTTTCCTTAGGCATAATTTAGTAGATTTGAGTTTTGTACTTGACAATAAAAGCCATAAAATTCAATTTTTATGAAAATAAATAAAATTAAGCCACAAAGACACTATTTCACAAACATTTATTAAATATGTAAATGCAACTTTAGCAGCATAATATTTTGATATCCAACTGTGAGAACTTTCTCTTTAATTTTCCATACTCTAATCTACTTTCAATAAATAGTTGAAATTTAGAAAGAGATGATAAAGAATAATCACACTCTGCTTTTCCTAGTTTTACATGATTTGGAACAGTATCTACTGGAAATATTCTTGAGCTCTTTGGATTTCAATAACAAGAAAAATAACTTAAATGAAAAAAATGTTTTGCTTTTATTTTGAATACTATAAGGATTAATATGTATGCAACAAAGCAAAAAATCATACAAAAAATTCACAATTATTTAGACCTGGTTGTAGGACATAAGACATCTAGTTATAAGTTCAAGGACATCAGGTACCGCAGAATGCCCACAGACTGTTATGTTTGAATTATTGAAACATTATTCCATGTCACTGTAAGAGGCAGACTGTTGCCCAAGATGCAGCTTTTGATATTAAATTATTAAATTTATTTACATCCATATTTTCCCTTCTTTCAGCCCCCCCCCGAGTTCTTCACCCCATCCCTCCCCCTTTGCTTCTGAGAGGGTACTCCTCTGCCCACCAACACACCCCTATCCACACCCCTCCAACCTCCCTCATGACCTCCTTACATACCTCTTCCCTTTGGCATCAAGTATCTACATGATTAAATGTATCCTCTCCCACTGAGGATAGGCAAGACATACTCGGTTACATAAGTACTAGAGTCCATGGACCAAAAATGTATGCTCTTTAGTTAGTGACTTAGTCTCTTGGTGCTCCTATGAGTCCAGTTAGTTGATACTGTTGATATTTCTATGGCGTTGCAATCCCCTTTAGCTCCTTCAAATCTTTCCCTAACTCTTCCATAGGGGTACCTGACTTCAGTCCAATAGTTGGCAGTAAGTATATGTCTCAATCAGCTGCTGGTAGAAAAGCCATGCTAGACTCCTGTCTGCAAGCACAACATGGCATCATGAATAGTGTCAGAGTTTGATGCCCACCCATGGGATGGATCCCAAGTTGGGTTGGTCACTGAATAGCCCTTCCTTGAGTCTGTTCCATTTTTGTCTCCGCATTTCTTTTAGACAGCAACAATTCTGGGTCAAAATTTTGAAGTTAAGTTAGTGACCCCATCCCTGCACTGGGAGTCCTGTGTATCTACTGGAGGTTGTCTGTACAGGTTTCATCTCTCTACTCTTGGGCATTTTGACTATAGTCATCAATTCTAGAGGATTTCCCTCTCCAAACCACATCCAATACTACATATTTTTATACATTCTCCTGGTACTCTAAGCTTCTCTCCAGTCTACCCCCGTATGTGATCCTGGCCCGCCCCCTTTTCCTCTTCTCTTCTCCTGTCCCACCTGTGTCCTTCCCTTCTGCTGCATCATGTGAGTATTTCATTCCCCCTTCTAAATGTGATCGAAGCATTCCCACTTAGGCCTTACTTCTTGTTAAACCTCTTATGGTCGGTGGGTTATATCATGGGTAATCTTTATGGCTAATAGCCACTTATCAGTGGGATAAAAAACCATTCCTGACCTCAAGTTGAACTACATAGCAATAGTGATAAAAAGCACATGGTATTGGTACAGAGACAGGTTTGTCGCTACCGTCTCTGACCAGCGGAAAAGAAGTGATGAAACCAATGTCCTTCTCAAAACAGTTTACTCAGGAACATAACTATGTGCAGTAAAAAGATCCCCTGACCTCTCTTGGCATCCCCTTTTATACCCTCTAGTCCACTCCCCATCACCCTATTCCACATATGCACAGTTCGTTGGCACAGGACTACATTCGTCACATCATCTGATATTTCGTCGTGGTGCTTCTGTGCAGTGCAGTTTAATGGATGTGGCTATCTTGAGGGATATGAGGAAGTCAGTTGTTAGCTGTTAGACTTGGCGGCAGTCCCAGGCGCCATCTTGGGGCCATGACCAAACCCGCTCCTCACATAGGTTGATCAATGGAATAGAACTGAAGACCCAGAAATAAACTCAGACATCTATGGACACTTGATCTTGACAGAGAAGCCAAAATCATACAGTGGGAAAAAAAGCATCTTCAACAAATGGTAGTGGTCTAATTGTTAGTCTGAGGTAGAAGAGTGTAAATTGATCCATATTTATCATCTTGTACAAATCTCAAGTCCAAGTGAATCTAAAACTTCAAAATAAAACCAAACACACTGAACTAAATAGAATACAAATTGGGAAATAGCCTCAGACACATTGGCAGAGGGGAAAATGGATCAGGAGTTAAGATAAACAATGGACAGATGGGCCTTCATGAAATTGAAAAGCTTCTGTAAGGCAAAGGACACTGTCAATAGGACAAAATGGCAACCTACAGATTAGGAAAGTATCATCAATAACCGCACATGTGATAGAGGGCTAATAACTAAAATATATAAAGAACTCAACAAATTAGACTTCCAAAAAAAATAACTCAATTAAAAATGGAGTACAGAGCTAAATAGAGAATTCAAAATAAAGAATTTAAAATGGTCGAGAAGCACTTAATGAAATATTGAACATCCTTAGATATCCTGATAAAACTGGAGGTCTTATTTTGATTATGACTACAATAGTTAAGAAAGGCTGAGATTTGTGTGGGTTGTGTGCTCTCTTGGCAGCAAGGGCAAGAGAACTTTGATAACTGGTACCTTTGCCAGCCCCATGTATTATGTTATGTATTATGTATTAATTAATCATGTATAATGTTTGAATAAAGTAACTAGAGTGAGCTAGCTGTGTGTCAGGTTTTTTGTTTGTTTGTTTGTTTGTTTGTTTGTTTTTTCCAAGAAGGCTGAATCCCTCTGCTCCCCAGAGAAATGTAGGATTACCATCTTGGTGTGAGCTTCTCTCTCTACAGTGTAGTGGCATCTACACTAACATCAATGAATAACCTTTTTTATTAGTTGTTGCTACATATATTTATGCATACGCATATATTCCTAAGTACATAGATACAATCAGATCAGTCTGTATAGTGTAATTTATATGTGTGTTTTCAAGGCTGACCACATGATATTGAATGCAGTATTTTAAGCTTGTAGTCTACCTTAAAGCAGAATGTTTGCTATCTCTTGAATCCTGAAATAAAGCCTAAGCTATTCTCAATATTCCCAAGAAAACAAGATCATGAATCTTATTCTTTACTCCACTTCAGCGATTAAGTCAACTGCTTATCCATATTTTTGAGTGATAAATGGTTAAGGATTAACTGCTTCCTGAATGACTCATTCAGGCAATGCCTTGTTAATCAGTGAACCAGAGGCAGAGTCTAATGTATCTGTGGAAATCACAGTTTTTGTGCTGACTGGATAAATGATAATCTCTTTACGTTACTTGAGGTCTTATTATTCTCACTATTCCTAACGTTGAATTTCCAAAGGTTGTCGATGCATCTTTGAAAGTAGCAACAATCAGTGATGAGCAACAAGGTCTGGAGAATTGAATTAATTGGGGGAAATTCTTGACAATAGGTGTCAACCTAGAAGGTTAATAACACAATCAAAAGACTTCTTATCAAAGAATAAAGCCAAATATCCTCTGATCTTTTTCAAAATTTTTGCTGTCCTTTAACTAGGGATGTGCATCTTCTGGGTAATATGTAGTATATTGGGACAACCACCTTTAGGAAAGAAGATACCTAGAACATTAAGAGTCAGTTAGATCAAATGCATCACTGAAGATGTCAGTAATTAAGGTCTACAGAGTGTCTTTGCCCTGAGTCACCCTGCTGGTCAGTGGGGGGAAAAGGCACTGATAAACAATTGTTCTTTCAATTAACCCATTGCAGGAAAGAGGTGTAGTGTAAAAAAAAAAAAAAGAAAAAGAAAACCAAACGATGCAGCGAAACATTCTTTGAATGAAAGGCAACAGCACCTTTCTAAATAAGCTCATACTGTCTGCTGTATATCTGTGCTATCTGTGTCTTTTATCTATTAATGGGCAGCAAATAGTCTCATACTGAGGATTTCAATAACTTTCCAAATGATGAATAAATATGATATATATTGAGAATTCACACTTTTCAGTCATTCAGAGAACTGCCATTAACTTTGAAGCTTACATATAATACATTTTGCATAACTCTTGATGGCAGAATAAAAATATTCTATTTGAAACCATAGCAACATTTTGTATTATGCAAAACAGAAATCTCAAGGGTAAAGATTGATGCCTAAAGCTAACTCAAGATGCTTGGCTGTGTAATCATTCCAGTAGTGGATAAGAACTACATTCATTTTAAACGATCTGGGTATTTCCTGTTTCCATCCAAAGTTTGCACAGTTTAATGCACTGGCTTTTACTTATGATGGCTGAAGTATACAGTCACTCTTCTCCCAGATTCTGGTCTGTAGCAAGTAAAGAGAAGTTGAGGGTGTGGGGCATAATTTTTGAATCTATATAAGGTGATGAATCAAAGATTTTAATATTTATCCACCTTTGGTTGTAAAAGTTTTATCTTAATAAAATTTGCATGGAGCCTTAACTTCTATTTTCCCAAAGAGGAAAGTACAGAGAAATACTCAGCTTCTGTAAAGGGTGGCTGTTCTTAACAACATCTTTTATATTTATCACGATCACAGAAAAATAGAAGTAAAATAATTTGAGATAATATTAGGGAAAATAATCAAAACCATTAATCATTGATGAAAAACCATGAAGAAGATTGTTTTTAAAACATGACATTTTTTGAAGTTTAGTTTTGTATTAATTTAATTTTATATTTTTTTATTGACTATAATGAAAAAGTTTTACTTTCCAAATTAAATAACTTAACCCGTTTACTAAGGACACTCTTTTATGCATCTCAATCAATGTCTGAGAGCAATAAATCATGTGACTCTGTTCAAAAGGATAATGAATAATGTATATCATTTATAGGTAATTATTTTGTCTCATACAACTATCTTTAACAACTGGTAGACAAATATATTTTAACAGATAGTTTAGTTAAATGCTTTTAATGTAACAGTAAATGCATAGCAAATATTGGAAACATTCCAAAAATCATGTAAAATAATAGTTGCCATACTTACAATCCTTTTGACAGTAATAATCATTTTATGCAAAATTAAATAGGATGCAGACACAATGGAGTCCACAGCTAGGAACCTCTATCATTGGAGAGTAAATTGACCACGTTTCTAACTGAACAAGTAGCTTGGTTTAGCAGTTTGGCTTCATGGGAATATTACTGACTATACAACTGATGAGTTCAGAGCTATCAGTTTTCTATCCACCATCATATGTATTATGTAAATTATGAAATTTATGTATATAAATTATCTATAATTTATGTAAAATATATACTCATTTTTAACTTTGAGCTCGTGGTACACTCCTGGACTCCTGGAATCTCAGCTCTGGTGAGGTGGAGACTGCATCCTGAGAAACTCAAGGATATTATTGGCTACATCGTGAAAATGAGGCCAGCTGGTGCTACTCAAAACTCCATGTTAAGTCAAAATTAAGTCTCAAGTCAATAATAGATATCTTACCAAAATGTTAGAATATTTAATGGACTGAGAGACTTTTGTTTGCAATAGGGTTTACACAAGTGTTCTTGAATGAGGGGCTTGTGATTCATCATGAATGAGAATAGCTTTCTTATGAAATAAACATATGACAAACATTTCTTAGGGAAAAGAATAACTAACATTAGTAATCAGTTCCTTAAAACTTTGTTTGCTGTCCTATGGGATAGAACCCAGGGATTATTAAAGCCACAACACAGCTGCCCTTGTATGGGTGGCAATACCTTAATTCTACTCTGGGCACTCAGATTTCTCACACTGTCCTTCTAGGCAATTATTTTTTTCCCACCCTAGGGAAGGGAATGCATGAATAAAGTTACAATAGTTGGAAACGATTATGGGTTTCTCGTCTATACTGGGCAAAACTGTGTTTATTTCATTAAGTGTGCAGTAACTAACAATCATATGAGCCTAAAGCCAACAATAGCAAGTATATAAACTCTAATGGTATAACTTGCACAAAAGAAAACTTGCTTTAGAAGAAGAAACAAGGGCTGTGGAATGATCAAAATTGACGCCATTTTGTTGTTGCTATTGCTTTTGCTGTTTCACTTTCAGCGTAGCAAATTCTGAAGCCTTCCACTGACCAGAAGTTGGCATAAAATTATACAAAAATGCTCATGGGAATAAATTGATTGGTGGGATCTGAAGGCTGGGCATACAGTTCAGTGGTAGAACACTTGCTCAGCATGCACACAGCCCTGTATAACTGAAACAACACCCAACCAACCAACCAAGGAAAAAAGCTTTAGTCCTGTTCTGATCACAATAGTTTATGGATAGATTCCTTCTAACTGATATGGCTAGCCACTTTGGTATGGGTTTCAGAGTTTAGCCACAGTTTACATGTAGCCTTTTTTTTTCTTGTCTCCTTCCCCCCTTTTCCTTTTTCTTCCCTATCTAATCTTTATTCCTCTACTTTTGTCTTTAATAACTTTTAGTTGGAATTCTTTTTTTTTTTTTTTTTTT
>NC_034610.1:54700916-54717430 GCF_900095145.1 Mus pahari | reverse complement strand
TCAGCCTGTGGACAGCCGCCAGGCGAACACCCCTCCTGGGCAGGAGAGGCGCAGGACGATCGGGTTAGTTGGAATTCTAAGTCTTGGTAAATTCATAACTTACTGTTTGTGCAATATATAAGGTCCAATTTATTTTTTTAAAAAGGCACCTTTCACTTTTATAAATAGAAAAGTATTATCAATTGTATTTTTTGTTTGTTTGTTTGTTTTTCGAGANAGGGTTTCTCTGTATATCCCTGGCTGTCCTGGAACTCACTTTGTAGAACAGGCTGGCCTCGAACTCAGAAATCTGCCTGCCTTTGCCTCCCGAGTGCTGGGTTTTTAAGTTAATTTTCCTGTTAGTAGATTCTTCCAATGGTTTGGAGAAATGACTCTACAACTGAGACCCTTAAAATAGCCAACAGCAGCAGCAAATTTCCAGAGTCAACTTTGAGCCTCCTGTTTGAAATCTGGCCACATGCAATGCAGATGGTGATTGTCTAGAGTTCTGAAATGACTGCCTTTGGGAAATAGGCTATCAGCTCTCTGGTCATTCACACATTGTGTGATGATGTGCTTGCAATTTGAGTAGCAATGGAGAAAGTAGAAAGTATAACAGTTTCCAAAACAGCTGCTTCTTGGATATGCAAATATCCTAACATGCAAAATTCAATGATGTGAGAGAGCAAGAGAATAGAAAGATTAATTCAAGGTTTAAAAGTACAAATGCAGGTATTTAAACTGTGGATATGCTTCCCTGTTTTAAACTCATTTGTTCCTTTTTCTTTTTATGTAAATTCTCTTAATTCTCTCACATTCATAGTGAGAGAATATTCACCATAGCATCAGTAAGTGTCAGGCCTTGGAGCCTCCCCTTGAGCTGGATCCTCCTTTCCTTCAGTCTCTTCTCCATTTTTGTTCCTGCAGTTCTTTTAGATAGGAACAATTCTGGGTCAGTTTTTGACTGTGGGATGGCAACACCATCCCTATATTTAATGTGCTGTCTTTCTACTAGAGATGAATTCTACAAGTTCCCTCTCACCACTCTTGGGCATTTCATCTAAGGTCCCTCCATCTCTTAGTGTCTGAGTGTCTCTTACCTCCTAGATCTCTGGTAAATTCTAGAGAATCACCCTATCTCCTACCTCCAGAGGTTACCTATTTCCATCCATTCTGCTGACCCTCAGGGTTTCTATCTAGTTCCCCCTCAATACCTGATCATGTTCTCCTTTTTTCCTCCCTATACCTCTCCCACCCAAGTTGCTCCTTCCTCCTGCCCCCATGCTTGCTTTCTTCTTCCTCCCTGGTCTGTTTGAGACATCCTCATTTGGGCCTTTCAGCTTGTTAACCTTCTTGAGTTCTGTTGATTTTATCCTGGGTATTCTGTACTTTTTGGTTTATACTCACTTATTAGTGAGAATATACCATGCATATCATTTTGGGTCTGAGTTACCTCACTTGGATCTTATTTTTCTAGTTCCATTCATTTGCCTGCAAAACTCACGATGTCCTAGTTCTAAGTAGGTCTATTGTGTAAATGAACCATATTTTCTGTATCCATTCATCCATTGTGGGGAAACCTAGGTTGTTTCCTGCTTCTGACTATCACAAATAATGCCACTGCAAACATAGTAGAAGATGTGTGCCTGTGACATGGTGGGGCATCTTTTGGGTATATTCCCAATAGTGATATAGCTGGCTTTTCAGGTAGATCTATTTCCAATGTTCTGAGGAACCTCCAGATTGATTTCCAGAGTAGTTGTACCAGTTTGTAATCCCACCAGCAATGGAGGAGTTTTCCTCTTTCTGCACATTCTCACCAACATGTGCTGTCACCTGAGTTATTGGTATTAGCCATTCTGATTGGTGTAAGGTGAAATCGCAAGGTCATTTGCATTTGCATTTGCATTTCCCTGATCACTAAGGACTTTTATTCCAGATTCCTCTGTTGTGAATTCTTGGTTTCATTCTATACCCACATTTTAATTGGATTGTTTGGTTTTTTGGAAGTTAGCTTCTTGAGTTCTTTATATACTTTGGATATTAGCCCCAGTCAAGATTTTTTTGCCAATGTAGGTTGCTAGTTTGTCCTACTGACTACGTCCTTTGCCATACAGAAGCTTTTTAGTTTCATGAGGTCCCATTTATCAATTCTTGATCTTAGAGCCTGAACGATTGGAGTTCTGTTTAAGAAATTTCCCCACCCCTCATGTCAATGAGTTCAAGACGTTTTCCCACTTTCTCTTCTACTAATTTCAGTGTATCTGGTTGATCCACTTGGACTTAAGCTTTGTGCAAGGTGATAAATGTGGATCTATTTTCATTTTTCTACATACAGAATAGCAGTTAGACCAGCACCATTTATTGAAGATGTTTTCTTTTTTTCCATTGTTTATTTTTGGCTTCTTTGACAAAGATCAAGTGTTTGTAAGTGTGTGGTTTTATTTCTGGGTCTTTAATTCAATTCCATTGATCAACTTGTCTGACTCTGTACCAATACCATGCAGTTTTCAATCACTATTTCTCTGTAGGATAACTTGATGTTAGAGATGGTGATTTCCCCTGAAGTTCTTTTATTGTTAAGAATTGTTTTTCCAGCCAGGCAGTGGCAGTGCATGCCTTTAATTCCAGCACTTGGGAGGCAAAGGCAGGCAGATTTCTGAGCTCGAGGCCAGCCTGGTCTACAGAGTGAGATCCAGGACAGCCAGGGCTATACAGAAAAACCCTGCCTCAAAGAAAAATTATTTTTGCTATCCTATGTAATTTTAACTATTGTACTTTGGAAATTCTACATCCATGTCCATTTCCTTTCTGTATTCCTTTTCCTTTTCTCTGTTTTCTCTTCTTTTCTCTCTTCTTTTCTTTTCTTTTCTTTTCTTTTCTTTTCTTTTCTTTTCTTTTCTTTTCTTTTCTTTTGTTTTCTTTCCTTTTCCTTTAAGTTTGGCTGTTTGTTTGGATTTTGGGGTTTTAGTTGTTGGAGATAGTATCTCTATGTGTATCTCTGGCTGGGCTTACCATTTAAAGCAGGCCAGTCTCATTACTTAGAAAAGGCCAGTCTCAATTTTGCATTTTCCTGCCTGTATATCCCAAGTTCTGGAATTATAAATGCAACTACAATTTCCCCTAGTGATGGGATTCCTGAATCTCTATCTTAGATTCAATAACATTCTATAATATTTCACTTTCAGTATACACAAATTCATGAATAAAAATTACCCACAATCCTAGAGCTTAGCATTAAGAAATTGTTGAAATTTTTAAGCTTTTTTAAGCTTAAAGCAGAGGGTAATCAGTGGAAAAATATATCAGAGCTTAATTGCAAGGGATATTCTCTCCTTATTGTGGTAACTAATTATATGTGTAAGAAGCTGTAAGGATTGGCTTCTAGAAGGGCAGGCTGAAAATTCTGAGAATTGCCTCAAGCAGCTAGGTCAGTAGTTCTCAGCTTTCTTACTGCTGTGACTGTTTAATACCATTCATTCTTCATGTCCTGGTAACCACCAACCATACAATTCTTTCATTGCTACTTTATAACTGTAATTTTGCTACTGTTATGAATTGTAATGTAAATGTCTGATATGCAGGATATCTAAAATGTAACCCCTGTGAAAGAGTCATTTGAACCCAAAGTGGTTGTGACCCTTAGGATGAGAACCACTGAGTTATACAGAGGGCTGTCTTTTATCCAAACTTCATCACTTCCTTTAAGCTGAATAAATCATAACCACCCACCTTATCTGCACTAACCTTGATCAGTAAGAGCAGAAGAGGATCACATCTGCACAGTACCTGCTTGAAGTCATCTTGATTAGTGTTTGGAGGAAAAGCTGAGCATTGAAACATACTTAAGTTAACACATTAACAGATTTATGACATAAAACTTTCTGAATTGGAACTGGTAGTAAATTAATCTTTCTTTCTTTCTTTCTTTCTTTCTTTCTTTCTTTCTTTCTTTCTTTCTTTCTTTCTTTCCTTCTTTCTTTCTTTCTTTCTTTCTTTCTTTCTTTCTTTCTTTCTTTTTCTTTCTTTCTTTCTTTCTTCTCCAGATTTTTATCCCCCCACCACCACAGTCCACCCTCCTACTGTTCCACATTCCATACCTCCTCTCCACATGGATGTTCCCACCCCCCATCCCCAACCCCACCTGGCCTCTATACTCCCTGGGCCTCCAGCCTCTTGAGAGTTGGGTGCATCAATTCTGATTGAACACAGACCTGGCAGTCCTCTGCTGTATGTGTGTTGGGGGCCTCAAATCAGCTGGGGTATGCTGCCTGGTTGGTGATCCAGTGTTTGAGAGATCTCAGGGGTCCAGATCACATGAGACTGCTGGTCCTCCTACAGGATCACCCTTCTCAGCTTCTTTCAATCTTCCCTAGTTCAATAACAGACCACCAGCTTCTGTCCATTGTTTGGGTGCTGACTCTTTCAGCTGCTTGTTGTGTGGTTGTGCTAGGTCCCTTTTTGTGAGAGCTCTATAGCCTCAGTAATAGTGGCAGGCCTTGGGACCTCCCCTCCATCTGGATCTCACTTTGGGCCTGTTGCTTGACCTTCTTTTCAGTAGCATTATAGCTGTAGCTTGTAGTGCTTGGAAATGCGCCCTAAAGTTTTTCCTTTTTCCGGAAGCTATTCACTGAGAGACTGCTATGCAACTCTTATATTCTATTCAGTCTGTTGGTCAATAATCTGATAGAATTTATATCTGTATTTCCAGACTTCTAATGGCTTTCTCAACATCATCAAAATCCATACATAAGAACCATGTTCAATATAATTAAATATTTACCAGTTATAGAAAAATCTCTAAGTTTTTTCTTGACTCTTCTTATAGCAGATTGATTAGCAAAAGGAGACCTACTTTTCAGTTCTGAATCAATTTAAGATGTGTGTGTGTGTGTGTGTGTGTGTGTGTGTGTGTTTGTGTATGTGTGTGTGTGTTTATCTGTGTGTGTGTATTTATTTATGTATGCATATTATTGTAGGTAAATGATAATTTATAGAAATCTTTACACTTAATTTAAGATTTTCTACTACATCATGGACCTACATTTCAGTTATATGACATCATCATTTTTGTTTCCAAGTGAAAGATTGCACATATGAGATTAATTAAATGGGGTTGAGCATGGAGGTGTTTGTCTAAAGGAAAAAAATTAAAGCTAACATACCCCTTGATGATTTAGAATAAAGTAGTCAAATACTAATATCTGTAGCATCTTTATCCTATGAACAAGAAGGGCTGCCTTAGGCTTTCTTCTCCAGACCACCTATATCCCTTTATTTTCTAAATATCTGGAAATTCATGGAGATTTGATACCATAAAGGGTCATTGTTCTGCTGGATTCGTAAAAGAGCAACAGCAGTTGAAAACTGTGCAGTTTGGTTTTTCATGTTAAAAACAGAATATAAGGCACTTGACTGATGGGAAATCGTCCTGGGACAAATTAATAGTGGCAAAATGCCAGACACAAAGAAGTCCTTCCTTTTTCATGGTAATTACTGCCCTTTAGAAAGTTGCAAAGAAAAAGAAGAAAGCTTTTCATCTTTGTTCTCCCAGAGCCTACACAGTGAAACAGAATGTCAGAAACACAATAAGCCTCCACATTATAGAGACAGGTAATTCCATGTCTTTATTATCTTTTAAAGGTAATTTCTTTTACTAAAAACAATGAGGATCAGGGGGCAGTGTTTCTAAATTGTAACAATTCTATGGCATGTAACCATCACTTTCTTGTTCTAAACTCACTGCACATGCATACAAACATATGAGTGTGAGGTCCTTGTGGCCTCAGGCTCCCTGAGGCTTGACTTGCTGGGACAAGGGTCATTCATAATTTGGAATTTCCAGACTTAGTTATTACTTTCATTTTATTAATAGGAGTCTTAATAAGTAGATGATATGAATCACTCTGAAGGTTAAATGACATGAGATATTTAAAACTCTTTCTAAATTATAAAGCTCTATGAAAGTGTTAGCAAGTGCATTGAAAGATTTGGAACACTCTGACTAAAAGTAGCTCATTTAGACACCAAAACAGACGTGTGGCTTCATGAGGACAGAACATGTGAGTGACTGAATCATTTTTTGACTCTTTTGGAGACATAGCATTATTTAGCTATTTTCAATAAGCTGGAATTTTTGTCAAATGGCAACTAATTGACAGACTGCTTCATAAAAACAATTTTTTAGAACTAGTTCTTTTCATAGACATTCAGTAATGGTCATTTAAAATGTCCTCTTATGTTAACTAAGTTTACTATGCCACTGGCATTTTAAATTGATATACCCAGGCTGGTAATAAGCATATACAATCGTAAGTGAAAGGACCCATATTTCAATATGATGGGCAGTCACATAAGAAAATCTTATGTAAGTATCTTTCAATTCATTTTTGTTATTTCTTGTCCGGGCAGCTCCTCCCTACTATAATTAGGTCGTATGTGGTCTATTCTCTAATCTTATAAAAAAATGTTTTACGGACTGTGAATGACTCAGCAGTGAAGAGCACCCACTGCTCTTTCTAAATAACACAATTTAAGTTCCCAGTAAGCAGGTGAGAACACACCTGGCTGTTTTTCTAGCTCCAAGGAATCTGAAGCTCTCTCTCTCTTCTGGCCTCTGCAAACAGTGTTCTCATTTCCATAAACTTACACCAAAACACATACTTATACACATAATTGCAAATGAAATAATACAAAAATTTTAAATAGTCTATTTTTGTATTTCTATCAAAATTGTAGAAAAAGTTCAGAGAGTTCCCAGATGTTTTATTCCTCTATTTGAACCAGCTTTCCTGGAGGTGTACTATAGAGTCCTGTAGTTTTACAATAGATGGACAGGAAGTGTACAGTTTTCATTATATTTCCCTCCTGGTTTTTTTTTCATGTGCTGTGGGTTTTGACAAATGGATGAAGACAGGTGTCTAATATTATATTGTCAAAAAGAAACATTTCACTGCTCTGAAAATCCCCTGTACTTTCTATTCATCCCTCTCTTCTCCCTAAGTTACAAGTAGTGGTTGATCTTATTTCCCCCGTAGTTGTATGTTTCCAGAAAAATATAATAGCATGATTAAAGAGATATGGTATGTATCCCATTCAGATTGGATTCTTTCATTAAGCAATAGGTATTTATAAGGTACATTCATAAATTCCTTACTCATTTATATTTTACTTTTTATTGGTTATTTTATTTATTTGCATTTCAAATGTTTTCTTCCTTCCAAGATAACTCATTTCTTTTGACCACTAAGGAATATTTGGTGGTATGGATATACCTTAGATCATAAAACCATTTATATTTTGAGGATGATATTAGTTGCTTCCACTCTTTGTACTTATAAATAAAGCATTAGTCATACAAATAGGTTGTATGGATATGAGTTTATAGGTCCTTTGGGTAACAAGAAGGGGTATGATTTTTGGGTTATGTAGTCAATATGTTTCATTTTAAAGAAATTTCTAAATGTAAGAGGACTTCACTGTCTAACATTTCTACTAGCAATAATGGTGATCTCTGCTTTGTTTTTAATTCTCTAGAATGTATTATTTTAATTAATTTAATAAATTTAGTGTGATATCTTAATTTTTGTCAATTTTTATTGTGAACGAAAATTCCTCAAATAAATTTATGCCTAAGTCAATGCAAAAACCAAACAAAAACAAAAACAAAAATTCCCAACATGATGTGTAATTTACTGAATAGAAATTTATAAATCTAAATTAACTTCAAAATTATGAAGCAAAACTTAACTTTCTTAATAGAATTCTAGGAGTATTTTAAAGTTCAGTGTGTGTAGGGGTGTGTGTGGATTTTTTGTGTGGAAGGGTTTATCTAGTCACTACAAATAATCGTTTTTGTCTCTGCCCTGAGACAAAATTATTTCTTTTGATTTACAGAATGTAAACATCCCTCAAAAGGCCTCAACAAAGCCTAATTATCTCAAACTTTTTATCTGCTGATTTAAATTTTAAGGAGTGGCAAAGTTGAAGTTCACTCTTCTAGAGCAGTTGTTCCCAACCTGAGGGTCATGACCATTTTGTGAGTCAAATAACCCTTTCACAGTGGTTGGATATCAGATATCTTGCACTTTAAAAATTTATGCTATGATTCATAACAGAATCAAAAGTACAGTTATGAAGTAACAATGGAAAATTTTTACGATTAGCCTTACCACAATCCAATGAGTCAGAACATTAGGCAGGTTGTGAACTACTCTAGTTCTAGAGTTACCAGTAAAACAGGGCCTCAAGCATATCTAAGGCTACTATTGAAATAATTTCCTGCTTTACGTTAACTGCTATATTTATTTTTACACCTGAGTTTTGGTTTGTTGAGTTTGATGCACCAGGATTTGTATATTCTAAATTACCTTTTAATGGTACTATTTCCTCTCCTGTTTCATTTCTCTTGCCACTTAGCCTCTATGTTCTGGTTAATCGGAGTGTTTTTGTGCTTCATCTTCTCTTCTCGATTTAGATTTCCCTTGGCTTACATATAAACTGATATTTTCATAACAGAGGATTTCTGATACATCTTTTTGTTTCTTTATGTGTCATTCCCACAACAATTTAAAAGGTATAAACAACAAACAACAAAGTTTCCCTTTATACAATGAATGATGATTTAGAAGGAAGGGACTGAGAAATATGTTCATGTTTTGTTATGTCTTTCTGCCACAAAATAGAATTGGTCTCACTGGTGGATGAACCATGCTTAGATTTATTTCTGACATATTTAACTTGAGATGTTTATAAAGCTAAGGTTATGCTGTAGAAATTGGAGTTGAAAGTGTAATTTTTTATGATTTTATTGAACTTTTTTATTAGAATATTTCTTTTTTTAAAGTTTTTTAAAATTTTATTTAACCTTTTTTATCATTCCAGATTTTATCCCCCACCCGGTCCACCCTTTAACTGTTGCACATTCCACACCTCCTCTCCAACCCTTCCTCTCCATGAAGATATCCCCACTTCCTACCCCAAACTCCCAACCCCCATCCCACCAGACCTCTCTACTCCCTGGGGCCTCCAGTTTCATGAGAGTTAGGTGCATCTTCTCTGACTGAACCCAGATTCAACAGTCCTCTGCTGTATATGTGTTGGGGGCCTCATGTCAGCTGGTGTATACTGCCTGGTTGGTGGTCCAGTGTCTAAGAGATCTTGGGGGTCTAGGTTAACTGTGACTACTGGTCCTCCTACAGGGTCACCCTCCTTCTCAACTTCTTCCAGCTTTTCCCTAATTCAAACACAGGGGTCAGCTGCTTCTGTCCATTGGTTGGGTGCAAATATCTGCATCTGACTCTTTCAGCCATTTGTTGGGTCTTCCAGAGTGCAGTCATGATAGGTCCTTTGTTGTGAGTACTCTATAACCCCAGTAATAGTGTCAGGCCTTCAGATCTCCCCTTGAGATGGGCCTGTTGCTGGACCTTCTTTTCCTCAGGCTCTTCTCCATTTTTGTCATTCATTCAGAGAGGAAAAATTTGGGGTCAGGATTTTGACTATGGGATGGCAACCCCACCTCTCATTTGATGCCCTGTCTTTCTGCTGGAAGTGGGCTCTACAAGTTCCCTCTCCCCACTGTAGGGGATTTCATCTAAGGTCCTAAAAGATGCAATTTTAATTTGTTTCTGTATCCTAGTTTCAATAAGTGAATTTAAAATTATTTGATAATTCATGCTTTTACATTGACTAGATACTTTGTAATATATTTTTCTGTCCCTTAAGCACATTTAAGTATGTTACTCTACACAGTGTCTTTTTTACTTTATAATGACCTCAGATAAAATCAACTCTACACTTCTATGTACAGTACTGTATACAGCAATGAGATCTTCATTAGGTCTACATCAATTTCTATAGGCTGCATCCATTATAAAACACAACTTTGTCAGCCTGAAACATAACTACTTGTAGTATTTCCTAGGAGTGGACACAAATACAGATATCTTTACAATCAGACATAAATTAGGTGCTGTCTCCTTGTCTTCACCTAAAATCTGTAAATGTTCCTACAGGTGTTTGTTGGACATTATGTTCAAGAACAATACATGGAAATACATTTTTATCAAAAAAGCAATTACTGAAAATCATCCCACATGCATATAAGTGAAAGGAAACTTAAGAAGTTAGGTGAATGTCTAAAGTCAATGACATCACTGCTAATGATACAAACAAGTGAGGCCCTTTATTCTTTTTAAATTTTATTTTTATAACAATTTCCCAAAGAAAAATTATATGCCAAAAAGGTATGACAGACTTGTGAGATATTTATTTTACAAATAACTTTTTTTTTAAACTTAAAGCTGCTCATAAAAATGTAGTTATTGTGTATGTGTGTGCATAAGCATATGTTAGAAGATGTATGTATATCTAAATGGAAACAGAATATTAACTTTGGTTCCTTAGGAGCCATATCACTTCCATTTTTAAGACAGGGTCTCTCTCTGTAAAGAGCTCATCAAATAGGCTGGTTTGGCTTCCAGAAATCCCACAGATCCACCTCCTCCTCCTGAATTAAAGTATGGCCCTATTTCCTTTATAGGTACAAGAATGGACCCTAGGTCATGTTTGAGATTAACCCCTTTTCTAACTGAAATGCACTATAGCTCCCATTTTTCTAAGGTATATATCTTCTTATTACTCTAACAATCATTCATTATAACTGTCAAAAGATGACTCAAAGACTCAGTGCCATTTGCAGTTTCTATTCTGCTTAGGAAACAGCAATATGAACTCTCTTTTGTCCCACATATAATTTCCCCCAAATTTGTGTCACAATTAGTTCAGTCTTTAGTGAAGATAGGTGCAGGTCTGTAATTAAAAATAATTACAATACCGACAAAAGTTATTGCTTTCTAACAGACAGCTGATGCTACCCCATCCCCTGGTTTGAGAGTTTTGTCTTTTTATATAAATAATTGTGGAATCTACCTCATTCTCATGTCAGTGACTGCTAAAGGTAAATACAGGGTTCTCTGCAATAAAAAAGTTGCCTTATAATTGCTGTGAGGCAAAATACACTTGCTTGCCTTTCTTGTCTCATCAGATACTCCTCACAATGCAACAATAGTTAATATACTTTGAAATCTGATGAACATCACAGCAATTTGTTTCACTGCCCCATATCTGTCCATTTGGAATTGCCTGCTGCAAACATGGGGCCTACTGGAAGACTCTCTTATTCTTTGACTGTCAAGACATTCTGGGTATCCTGAAGATCCTTGGTGAAGGGAGCCAGCTCTCTTGATGTTTATATATTTGGCTGCATTTTTTACAAGAAAATCTTTTGACTCAGACTGTCATATAGATAATTATTATATGAATATAATATTTTTTTAAAAGTTGTTTTTCTTTTTTTATTAGATTTTTTAAATATACATTTCAAATGTTGTCCCCTTTCCTGTTTCCCCTCCAAAACCCCCCTATGCCATCCCTTCTTTCCCTGCTCACCAACCCACCCACTCCCACTTCCCTGTCCTGGCATTCCCCACACTGGGGCATCGATCCTTCTCAGGACCAAGGGTCTCTTCTCTCAATGAATATAATAATTTTTAATGAAAGAATAAAATCAATTCCATTAATGATACACTTTATTGAAAGTGGGTCAGCATGGGGCAATCTTTTAAACAGTATTTTCAGTTGAAGTACGGTCTGGCTGCTAGCCTATAGCCTTGTCTTATGCAATAGATTTCTTGTCTGGAATGCACATTAAGTTTTCTGTTTCAAGGATGACTAGTGCTCAGGGCTCACATTCATTTTCACTCTTAAATTATGTGGTGCTTCCTTTCATTGCATGACACCTTCAAAGTGAAAAATGTCACTGCCAGGGAGGTACTAAGCTCTATGCAGCCCCAAAAGGATACCTTTGAGAAACATACAAAAATAACTGGTCATTTTTACACAAAAGGTAAGTGTAGGAGGAGATAAGAATAAGTATATATGCATAAGAATCTGCTTTACTTATGTTGTCTTTTAGAATAGAAGTTTCCACAGTATGGCAGCATGATGTTATGTGAGATTAATAGAGAGGAAGGCCACTGAAAATGACCTTGAGGATTTTAATATAATCAAGGAACAGGAGTCTCTTAGACAAAATAGTTGAGATTTTATGTGAAGATAATATATCACATTGTGTTATACTGTAGACATTGAATTGAACTTAAATACATAAAACAAATGTATTTAAGATGAAATGATAAATTTTCACCCCAGTCTAATTTTTCTTCATTTCTTGAAATTTCCTTATGACTAATTTTAAAATGGAAGAGTAGAGCTTTTTGAGAAAGGCTAGTGACAGGCCTTTAGGAAGGTGAGCTGCTATTCACCAACAACCTGGACTTGAAGGTTTTATATCAACTTGATCAAGTTTTGGTTATCATAGTCAGATGGCATTGAAGTAAATTGAATTATGAAGCAGTTTCTGAGTAGACATTCAGTACCTTCTTGTTTGCTTTCACTTACCCTAAGCAGAATCTAGCAAATAAAAAACCTTAAAGTATTTATCAATTAATCAATATATATATATATATATATAGATAGATAGATAGATAGATAGATAGATAGATAGATAGATAGATAGACATAGACCTAGACAGACACAGATATAGAGATAGGTATAGACAGACATAGGCATAGGCATAGAAAAAGAGTCATTTCTTTAACACTGGAACTCTATGCTATAAGGATATAAATATTAAAATATTCATAGTGTTCATTATTGAAAGATTATGCTGTCTATATTGTGCTCAAGAGATATGAAGAGAACATATTGTTTTAGGCAAGGTT
The DNA here is from genome assembly GCF_900095145.1 of Mus pahari. Classification (NCBI taxonomy): domain Eukaryota; kingdom Metazoa; phylum Chordata; class Mammalia; order Rodentia; family Muridae; genus Mus; species Mus pahari. Next base: position 54,704,668 of record NC_034610.1, on the reverse strand, counting down.
TTGCACCTCTGTTATGTTCAATATCGATTGTTCAGAGAAGCCTGAGGATTTTTATGTTCTTTGAGTTCATTACTCTCAAATGACTGTATACTGACAAACTCTCAAAAGTGCATCCTTAAGCTAAAGATATATGACATTTCTCATAGTTCTTGTTAATCATATTAATATTTAAGCACCTTAGATAAATTTCACACACACTTGAATTTCTAAGAGTTAAGAATTAAATTGCAAATGCAATGTAATAAATTCTGCCTCATCTTTTCTCAGTGAAGCCTGTCCAATTACTTGAGCATACTGTACTTTCAAGTTCATAATCATTACCTGGTTTTTTATTGTAACTTTAAAAACTGAAGATCTGATTCCTGCCATATGACTCGTGCACACATTCCACTCTGCAATATATACTGCATGTAAATGAGAGGTTTGTATACTACAGGGTAAAATGGGCAGGTTCCTTGCCATCGGCATGCTAATTAACCAGTGTCAAATACAGGCTAGTCATAGGAGAAAGTCATCTTCATTTCTACAGGATGCAAATAGTGTTGCCAAGATCACAAAAATGGGGCCAAAGTTGACTGTCAACCATGGTGCTTGGCTGAGTTTCTACTTAAAAACTATCAGGACTTTTAAATTTAAAAGAGTCTGGCTGGTACTTCCATACTGAATTTATATACTTCCATAATAAAATCATAAGTATAATAAAAAAGAAATAACATTATGATATGCATTTTTATAGTCATATTTGTGGTAATATTATTTATCTTGAGGCTTACATGCCACTCCTAAGAGAGAAGTGGAACAGTGTATGGAATGATGGTTAAAATATGATATTCAATGGAAACATAATTAAAATAAATTAAAACAGCTTTTGACTTTTAAATATACTGACCCATGAATTAAATTTTTTGTATGATTAAACTACAGCTTCAGCATTGTAAAACATATTTTAGCATAAAACTCATTAAAATTCAACTCAGCTCCAATGATTTTCATTAGTGGAGATGCTATCAAGGGGAATAGTTAAGGAAAATTAGTTACCTATTGTTCTGAAGTATAATTTTAAAATTTAGCAACATTTGGAAATGAATTGTTAGCAAACATGAAAGTATGCATGTGTGTAAATTTTGCCTTTCTCTGTCAATAAAAATAATTGAAAACAAAATAACAATGTATTTCATATTATGTCAAGATAATTACTCTTGTAATAAAAATCTTGAAAGAACAGCAGAGCTAAGGCTTCTCTTCTTTGGACACATATACAAATTCAACATTAGTTTTTCAAATCCTTTCCTTCATGTTAAAGGTTAGGGAAAAAATTCAAACTATTATCTACTAAATCATAAATCTCTCGTGTTAGTTCATTTATTTTGACTAAAATGTTTTCACCATTGAAGTTAAATAAATGCTTCAAATAGAATATGATACTTTTAATATGTCTAACTTTACACAGACTATTAATTTTTGATCTTCTAAAGTCATATTTTACTTTGCTCATATTCTATGAAGTAATATATTTTGTCATAAATTTTAGATTTCCTGCAGAGAGTACTCAAGTCCATTTTTATTCAGTAGCAGAATGGCAGGTTTAGAGACAGAAAAGCAATGAACAGCCCACCTCTGCACCCTTGGATGGAGAGGCCCATTACACTGAAATAGGTACTTTTTAATGTCCCTAAGTAAATATATATATTCTATATATCATAGGATTACACATTAAGTTTTGAAGTCAATATCATTATTTAGTACATTGTTTTATTCAATTGTGGAAATAGTTTTTCCTTCTTATCAAGACCAAGTTACACATCTCCTCAGTGTTCCCACAGATGGTAGATTAAAGTTCTCGAGTGCAAAGGATGCCCTATTGTCCTTCATGTGTACTGGACCTAATAATATGACCTACAGTTTAAGTACAAAGCTACTGTAATCATGAATAAAGGAACATGAATCCAACGACCTGTTAAGTAACTGGTCTGTACAACAAGCCTTTGAGAAATTACATCTAAGATGTGCTTTGCATTATTCAATTCCATGTCATAAAGAACAATTGCCCAAGTTGGCAATTGGGGCAGATCTGTATTGGAGTTCTTGTTCTTTCCACTATCTGTTGGCCATTATAATTTAGGTAAGTAGCTAATGTCATCACTCCTAAAGAATGAAAGATAATGTGGAGCCCGATAGACTTAATGAGGGAAATGAATATGAGGCAGAGTTTCAGAAATATGTGACAATACCTTCTCAGGAGGTGCTCAGTGACTAGTAGCTGTTTCTTAAAGGATAGAGACTGCCAGAGACATGACATAGCTTCATGCAGTGCTGTGGTTGGCTAAGTATATTTTATAACTTTGTGACATGAGCTAAAGAAAGTAATAATTGTCTACTAGTAATTATAACATTTCTCGATGCAAACACAATCTTGATAAATTGCTATGGAATGTTTAGCTTGGAATATTGTAAGTCTGTGATTATTTCTGTATGTGTTATAAGATTACACATTAATCATAAGATTATTATTTGCATGTTTATATATATATATATATATATATATATATATATATATATATATATATATATATGTGTGTGTGTGTGTGTGTGTAATGTTTCATGTAAGGTCATTCTGGAGATATATATCTATTATATAATTATATCTATTTCAAACTTTAAAATGGAACATGAAGAAAACTTTTCAAGTGTAACTGAGTTACAACATATTGCTCTATATATTGATTACATCATTGTTAGTTCTGTCTAACAGCTTATCTAGTATATTGAAGGATCAGAGGATCCTAGAGCATTGTGCCATTCCAGTCCTCTCAACAAAGAGAATATTGGTAATAGGAATGTCAAATTTTGAACATGAGAAAAGTAGAAGAGGAAAAATTTTTGTTGCCTTAAGGAGCTATTATCAATAAAAAGCCAGGATAACACTGTATTCTAATTTTCCTTGTTTCTTTAAGGTACTTTAAACCAGATTTAGCACACAATTACCATGCTAGGTAAATCTAAGTAAGATTGCAGGAATCGAAATAATGTTAAATTATAAATAGGGCAAATAATATGGAGAAATAGTTTGGCTTTCATGTTGAATTTGGAAATTCCACTTACATTGAATCCCTTATGTCTCTAAACATAGGGCTGCAATAGTCTCAAAAGGTCATAGCAAGAATTAGAGTAAGAAGACAGTGTAAGCTCTTGTTGAGCCATTAGGCACCCAATATGGCTATACTTTCTTTTAAGTACACTTTAGTGAGCTTGACTACCATGAGAGATGAGGAAGCCCAAACACAGTAAAGAGTTTTATTACTTTAAGATAGTAAGAAGATCATGTAATAAATCGCTTGGCAAATGTGCCAAGTGATTCTGACAAAGGCTAGCTTAGCTTGGCTTCTAAGTCCATTATAAACTCAAAATCAAGCATTCAAAAGGAGATCAATACTGGTATCAAAATCAAGCATTCAAAAGGAGACCAATACTGGTATCAAAATCAAGCATTCAAAAGGAGATCAATACTGGTATAAAAATCAAGCGTTCAAAAGGAGATCAATACTGGTATGTGGTAAGACTGCTACTGCTGTGTTTGCTCCAATACAAAGATAATTCTTGGGTGCAACATGCATTTGACTTCTCTGCATGGTACTCTGATGCTTCTCTTCTTGTTGTTCTTGTTCTTGTTCTTGTTCTTGTTCTTGTTCTTGTTCTTGTTCTTGTTCTTGTTCTTGTTCTTGTTCTTGTTCTTGTTCTTGTTCTTGTTCTTG
>NC_034610.1:54672746-54700561 GCF_900095145.1 Mus pahari | reverse complement strand
TCCTCCTCCTCCTCCTCCTCCTCCTTCTTCTTCTTCTTCTTCTTCTTCTTCTTCTTCTTCTTCTTCTTCTTCTTCTTCTTCTTTTTAACCACCTAACCTATAGTCCTAAACCACCTTATTTCTGATGAAAGGAAACTTGGTTGGTGATCTACAGAGTATTTATATTTTTACCAAGTTTATTGTGTTCATGAGAACACAATATTAAAACACACACTGCAATGTAAGACACAATTTACACACTCTAATAAATGATTGAAACTTAATGGTAAAGTATATAGTAAATAAACATAGCTTTGTATTAAGGCCTGTACTAAGCTTTTTAGAGATAAGTATTTAACAGATGTTTAAGGTGTTATGTAGGAAAGATACTTTTAGTGAGTCTATTTAAAGCATTGCTAATGAAAAGTGAAATGAAATATTTCTGATTGAGAATATAGACTTAAACAGAGTGTTGCTGCTCTAAAGAGAATAGTAATTATGAGGAATAAAAATACACAGAGATAATCAGTATTTGGTTATACATGCATATACATAAAAGTAGAACTAAAATGACTATGCTCTTAATAGGGTTGGCAAATCTGTGAAAAGTCTGTTAATAAGACATGCACACACACAGAGAGAAACACACACATAATACCTCATTGAGTCTATTTAGAGTTGTCTCTATGTGTTTCTAGATGACCACTTGTGATTGGATAATTTAAATGGGAGTTGATTCTGGAGAAATCAGATTCTGCTTTTCTCAGCAGCCATTGTTTCCCATAGTCCTTCATCTGGGAGTAGTTCCTTGTGAGACTTCACCAATCCAAGATAGTGTTTCAGCTGGTATTGTAACTTACGGGTCTTGTTTATGTGATAATAATGTTTAGTTTGATGAGGATCGCATTGAATCTGTAGACTGCCTTTGGTAGGATGGCCATTTTTGCTGTGTTACTTCTGCCAATCCATGAGCGTGGGAGATCATTCCATTTTCTGAGACCTTCTTTGATTTCTTTCTTGAGAGACTTGAAGTTATTGTCATATAGGTCTTTAACTTGTTTGGTTAGAGTCACCCCAAGATATTTTATATTATTTGTGACTATTGTGAAGGGAGTTGTTTCCCTAATTTCTTTGTCAGCCTATGTATCATTTCTATAAAGGAATGCTACTAATTTTTTTTTTAGTTAATTTTATATCCCGTCACTTTCCTGAAGTTATTTATGAGCTGGAGAAGTCTTCAGGTAGACTTTTCTGGGTAGGTTATATATACTATCATATCATCTGCAAACATTTATTTCGACTTTGCTAATCTGTATAACTTTGATTTCTTTTTGTAATCATTGTTCTAGCTAGAACATTGAGTACTGTATTGAATAGGTATGAGGAAGATTGGGCATCCTTATCTTGTCCTAGATTTTAGTGGAATTACTTCAAGTATCTCTCCATTTAATTTGATATTTCCTGTTGGTTTGTAGAAAATTACTTTTATTAACTTTAAGTATGGGCATTGAGCTCCTGATCTCTCAATACTTTTAACATGAAGGGGTGTTTATTTTGTCAAATGCTTTTTCTGCATTGAAGGAGATGATCATGTGATTTTTTTCTTTGAGTTTGTTTATATAGCAGATTATATTAATAGATTTTCATATATTGAGCCAACCTTGCATCACTGGGGTGAAGCCTACTTTACCTTGGTCAAAGATGGTTTTGATTTGTTCTTTTATTGAGAAATTTTCATCGATATTGGTAAGTGAGATTGGTCTGAAGTTCACTTTTTTTGGTTGGGTCTTTGTATGGTTTAGGTATCAAAGTAATTGTGGCTTCATAGAATGAATTAGTTAGTGTTCCTTCTGTTTCAATTTTATGGAATAGTTTGAGAAATATTGGTATCAAGTCTTCTTTGAAGGTCTGACACAATTCTTCAAAGACATGGAAAGAGCAAGTCTCATCTGGAAAGGCAAAAACCCCAGAATCTTAAAAAAAAATTCTTAACAATAAAATAATATCTGTAGGAATCACTATTCCTGACTTCAAGCTTTACTACAGAGCAGTGATGATAAAAACTGCATTGTATTGGTACAGACACAGACACATTGATTAATGGAATAGTATTGAAGACTCAGATATGAAACTATTCACTTACAAATATTTGATCTTTGATAAAGAAGCCATAAATATAGAATAGGAAAAAAAAAGAAAGAAAAGAAAGCAGATGGCCTAGTAGGCCATCAATGGGACGAGAGGCCCCTTGGTCTTGCAAACTTTATATGCCCCAGTACAGGGGAACACCAGGGCCAAGAAGTGGGAGTGGGTGGATACAGAAGCCAGGTGGAGAGTGGGTATAGGGGATTTTCGGGATAGCATTTGAAATGTAAATGAAGTAAATACCGAATAAAAATTGAAAAAAATTTTAAAAATTAAAAAAAGAAAAAAATAAAGCATTTTCAATAAATGATGCTGGTCTAACTGGCAGGCTGTATGTAGAAAAATGAAATAGACTCATATTTGTCATCTTGCACAAAGCTCATATCTAAGTGCATCAAGGACCTCAACTTAAAACCATATACACTGAATCTAGTAGAACAGAAAGTTGGAAAGAGCCTTGATCACATTGGCATGGGAGTCATTTCATAAACAAAACTCCAATGGCTCACACTATAATATCAAGAATTGATAAATGGGACCTCATGAAACTGGAAAGCTTCTGTAAGGCAAAGGACATAGTCAATTAGACAAATCGACAGCATAAAGATTGAGAAAAAAATCTTCACTAACCTTACATTGGATAGAGGTCTAATATCCAAAATATATAAAGAAATCAAGAAGATAACTTCCAAAAAACCAAACAACCCAATCAAAAATCTCCACTAACCTTACATTTGATAGAGGACTAATATCCAAAATATATTAAGAACTCAAGAAGTTAACCTCCAAAAAAAACAAACAACCCAGTCAAAAAATGGGGTATAAAACTAAACGGAGAATTCACAGTAAATGAATCTCAAATGGCTGATAAACACATAAAGAAACGTTCAAAGTTCATAGTGATCAGAGAAATGCAAATCACAATGAGTCCACCTTACACCAACCAGAATGGCTAAGGTCAAAACCTCAGGTGAAAACACATGTTGTCGAGGATATGGAGAAAGAGGAACACTCTTCCATGGCTGGTGAGATTGCAAACTGGTACAAACACTCTGGAAGTCGGTCTGGAGATTCTTCATAAAATTGGAAATAGATCTACCTGAAGACCCAGGAATACCACTCTTGGGAAGAAACCCCAAATATGCCCCCACCATGCCACAGGGGCACTTGTTCCACTATGTTCATAGTGCCAATGCTTGTGATAGCTAGAAGCTGGAGGACATACTGAGTCTTGCAGGCAAATGGATGAAACTAGAAAATATCATCCTGAATGAGGTAACTCAGACCTAAAAGGACATACATGGTATGTACTCACAAATAAGTGGATATTAGCCAAAAAAAAAAAAAAAAGTAGAGAATACCCAAGATATAGTCCAAAGAACTTAAAAATCTCAACAAGCTGAAGGACCCAAGTGAGGACAGCTTTGGAGTCCCACTTTGGAGGGAGAAGAAAGCACTCACATGAGAGGAGGAAGGGACCTGGGAGGGAAACTGGATGGGGATTTGGGGGAGAAGAGGGGAACATGATCTGATATTGGGCAGGGGAAAAGGAATGAAGTCTGGCCAGCCAATATAAAGAATAGAAACAGGGAACATCAGGAGGCAAGAGGTTGGGTGACCCTCCAGAATGCACCAGGGACATGGGAGGTGAGAGACTCTCAGGACTCATAGGGAGGGACCTTAGAGGAAATGACCTATAGTGGGGACAGGGAACTTGTAGAGCCCACCTCCAGCAGAAAGTCAGGTAATCAAGTGAGGGATGGGGTTGCCATTCCACAGTCAAAACTCTGACCCATAATTGTTCCTGCCTGAAACAATTACAGGGATGGAAATGGAGTGGAACCTGAGGAAAAAAAAGGTCCAGCAACAGGCCCAAAGTTGGATCCAGCTCAAGGGGAGGCCCCAAGTCCTGACTCTATCACTGAGTCTATGGACTACTCAGAAAATGGGATCTATCATGACTGCCCTCTGAAAGACCCAACAAGCAGCTGAAAGAGTCAGATGCAGGTTTTTTATCTACCCAATGAACAGAAGCTGCTTATGCCTGTTGTTGAATTAGGGAAAAGCTGGAAGAAGCTGAGGAGAAAGGCGACCCTGAAGGAATACCAGCAGTCTCAATTAACCTGGATCCCTGAGATCTCTCAAACATTGGATCACCAACCAGGCAGCATACACCAGCTGAAATGTGAACCCCTAACACATATACAGCAGAGGACTGCAAGACCTTGGTTCAGTCAGAGAAGATGCACCTAACCCTCAAGAGACTGAAGGCCCAGGGCATTTAGATGTCTGGTGGGGTGGGTGGTGGGTGGTGGGTACATCCTGTAGAGACATGGGGGCAAGCGGGATGTATATAATGTGGAACAATCAGAGGGTGAACCGAGAGGGGAATAAAATCTGGAGTCTAAATATATATAAAAGATTTTAAAAAGAATAACTGTGAAATATTATGTTCTTTCCCTTCCTGTCATATTCAGAATACACTATCTTCCAGTATGTATTCCAATCCTCAAAATTGTTCAGTGTTTGAATTTTATGTGGCCATGAAACATTTATCTTACTGTAATAATCACATTGTGTTATATAAATAGGCTAGCTCAAAATAATAAGAAAATTATTACAAGTATCTCCAAGAAATTACCATACAAGTTACCCTTTCAAGTCTTTCTGAGCTTAAAGAAGCTCCAGAAATACTGACTGTACCTTTGAAGCTGGTATCTACTGGGAGCAATCAATGATATGTTCTCAAACTATTTCAGCAGCTATATTCAGTTACATAATCTCTGTCAAATTTGATTTTTCTTGTTTAACATTATCACTATGTGCTTATCGTCTCAATAGTACTTCCAGGATGGATCCTCTTCTTCATTTAAACCTTTTATTCTTGCCTTGTACTATATTGACACAAATCTCTGGTTAATGAATATTTAAGACAAATAAGGAAATGAAGCAATTATTTTTCTACTTGCTTAGACATTTTCTCCCCTAAAATTCAACTAGAACATTTACTTACGCCGAATCATCTGGACACTTGGGATGTTTATCACATTCAAGTCAACAACAAGAACAGTAAAAAATGTTGTGCTATATATAAATGGGAATAAGGTACTTCATGTGTGTGTTCAGACCCAAAAAAAAAAAATGAAAAAGTAGAAATCTTAAAATTGAATAGTGTGTAAAGAAGGAAATATTTCATAAACCTAATTTGAAAATAAAATACTTTTATTAAGAGTAGAACTCTAGCGCGTAACTCTAAATTGTATTTCAATATACAGAGCTAAAAATGAGAGCCTACAGGAGAGTGGATATTGCTATGTCTGTGTATGTATATATGTATGTGTGTATAATGTTTACATAATCATATTTAAATTGCCTATACTTTGTTTATATACATACTCTAAAACACATACATATGTATGTGTATATATATACACATATACATATATATTATATATACATATATATGTATAATATGCACAATAGTTTGTATTCTCATGTGTTCTTGTGTATTTCTACATTTTTAATAGAGAAGGCCTGATTATTTCTTTCATTTAAAATAGTTTTCAGTATCACTTATTTCTAAAAATGATGCTGTTAATACGCCGTATAGAACAGTTATATTCAAAGCATAGCAATACTTCAGATTCCTTGATTAAAAATTTTATGACAATGTTTGTATTAAAAGTGATAAAAGACTTGTAAATAGAGATTGATTAATGAATATTGTTTGGCTGCCTTTTTAGACGTTTTAGATAACAACGAACTCTATAAAAACTGCATGCTTACTGTTCTTCGTTGTTTCTTTGTTTTAGGAACCTGTTTGTACCTTCTGGATGTTATAATTATGATAGGTGGTATCCACATAAAGTGCCCTTGTATATCTTTGAGTGTTGAATAATTATTTAATTAAGTTTTGCTTAAAGGTCTTATGAAACATTATTTCATATCATTTTCTTATATGAAATTTTTTCCTAATACATTGATCTCTGGGGTTGGTGGAAGCTATACAACTCTTACTCTCCTGAAATAGTTTAATCTTTGAAACCACTACAGATATACATGGTCAAACAATTTCTTTTTAGTGTCTGTAGTCACTGGGCATAGGCAATTAAGAAGTAGTCTTTCTTTGAACAAGAATAATGGCTGATTTGAGATTATAAGCTATTTACTGAGCAAAAGGAGCACACTCAAATCCCACAGCCAGCAGCGTAGGTGAACGGGCCAAGTTTCCTAGGTTAAACTCATGTCTGATGGCTGCACCTATTTCATGACTCATTTCTATTTATGTCTTTGTGTCGGAATGAGTGTATTGGACATTATATAGAGATGTCTTTGTCTTAAGCTGCCTTCTCACAAAGCATAGAGCGTATATCACACCTGCCACTTCCATGTTGTGATAGAATTTTTCTTCAATATGCATAAGTGTTGAGAATACTTATTAGTAAGAGGTTAGACTTTTATATAAAGAAAAGTAGTACTTTTAGTGCAATATAAAATAGAAGTCCAAAATGAATTCTATATTTGTACTTGCAGACATTTCTATCCTAGTTGTTATGAGTTGTCGGTTGAGACACTTCCTAACTTTCTCTACTGTCTGAAGAAAGGGAATATCTTTCCCATTTAAGTTGATTATCTGTCCCCATTTCCTAAATAAATACTCTCAGGAGTTTATTACTCTATGAGATCTTTACCAGTCCAAAAATATTATCTTTCTGAATTATTATCAGTTCCATTTAGCTTAAGGATTAGGAAGTAAATTAATTCTTTTAATAAGCTGTAATGTGGAAATTTCATGACATTACAATGCTTGCTATTTTCAGAAAAATGCCTTTGAAATAAAAAGAAAAACAGTATATAATATGTTATATGAATTAGAAAATGCAGATTTAATTGCTCATTTAAAAATGTGTAACAGAAGATCAAAACTACGTAAGGATTTAATATTTGGACAGGCAATTGTTCCACCTTAGCTGAGGAATTTCTTGTACAGTTTCTGAAACATAGGAAGAATTATAGCTCACAATCCAAACTCTGCATCCACTATAACCCTTTCCACTAAGGACATGAGGTATGTACATAGGAGGCAAGCCTTCAATGCTCTGTACACAGGCCACTGTAACACAGGTCTTTCATTAAAGAAAGAAATGAGTGTAGTGTTATTGTTTCTCCAGTATGAAATATTAGAAGACCTGAGAACATGATGAAATAATTAAAGGTATCAAATAACAAGTTAGGTATGACAGGAAATGATCACTCTCAGTTCTATTAGAGGCAAAATTTTAAATATTGAGATAGTTTTGGAATACTTTTATTTTTCAAGGAAATTTTAAATTAGTGGCTGCATTTTAAGGTGTGATTCATTGTTTTTATATGATATTGACCACTGGTATCTTTTAAGGTTACAGTATTTATGGAAGAGAACCCAAGACACAGATGTATTTGAGTACTAAGTGGAATTTGGCTTAATATTTATTTAATGCACACATTTTCTTTTTTTCCCATTTTTTTAATTAGATATTTTCTTTCTTTACATTTCAAATGCTATCCCGAAAGTTCCCTGTACCCTCCCCCTGCCCCTGTTCCCCTAGCCACCCACTCCCACTTCTTGGCTCTGGCATTCCCCTGTGCTGGGTCATATAAAGTTTGCAAGACCAAGGAGCCTCTCTTCACAATGATGGCCAACTAGGCCATCTTCTGCTACATATGCAGCTAGAGACACGAGCTCAGGGGTTACTGGTTAGTTCATATTGTTGTTCCACCTATAGGGTTGTAATGCACACATTTTCAAGGAACACATTTTATTCCTAGCAGGCTTTCCAGCTGTCAATATATTATAATATAATATATGATGTATAAGTGTGTAGTTCCTCTTGAAGATTCTCAAGACCCAGGTCCTTTGAAACATGTCTATATTTACATGATTATTAATAGACAACACATTGCTTGGGTCATCTCTAATCCCTCATTTAATTGTTTTTAATTTCTGATTGTTTCTTGTTTTTGCCCCCTTTCTTCCCTCTTCTTTGTTTTCTACTTTTTCATTATAATTTCTCACTCTAAAATGCTCAGGCATTTCATTTAATAAAATATGTTAATTGTTATGTAGATTTTAAGAAAGCGGAGTCACTCTCTACTTCATTTATCACAAGTCCATGAAGTATCTGCTTTTAACAAATAAGAAATGTATTCAGTAGCAATATTAAGTTGCCAGATTCAATTTTCAGAGGAATATGAGGAGCTGTTTCCATTTTTCTTTATTGTGTTACTATCTATGATGAATTTAGCACTTAGAAGCAGGATCCTTGTTGTAGGAAGCACTTCACCAATTCCACTGAGTTATCCCAATGACCCTCTGAGAAGTAAGAATAGAGCACTTATAACCTGTATTTCACCAGCAAAGCAGCTGAAATGACACATTTATATTCTTGGGTGTTTTGCTCTTTGTCAGAAGTATCTCTTTAAGTTTGGAAGATTCACCATTACTATTCCCCTGAAGGCCAAACAGGGAAAGAAAGATAGAAATAAAGGAGTACTTAAACCATAGGATCAGTCTTGGGGCCGAGCTCAAATGTTTTAAGAGAGTTTATTTTCCTCTTGATCATACATTTCTGAGTCTTTTTCATGTTGATCAAAGAATTAATTTCTTACCATTTGTTGTTCTAGAGAGCTACAGGGTGTGTGTGTGTGTGTGTGTGTGTGTGTGTGTGTGTGCATGCGCTCTGGTTTGTGCTCACTTTTAAAGAAAGCAGAGGTATATTATTGCTGTCTAATATTGAACTTGGCATTTACACTTGGATGCATTTCTGCAGAGATTTCAATTTCACGTGATTGCTTAAGCATTGTGAATATTTTATATTATGATCTGTTCTTTATTGTAGAACATTTAGAATATATTCATACCCAAATATTCTTAGCATAAAAGAATGGTTTTAGTATTAGTGCTTTAAGTTTAGTCTTAGCCTAGATCAAGACTAGTAAGTCATCATAACCTATCCAATTTCCAGAAATGCCACTAATTTAATTTGTAGCAGCTTTCATAAACATTACAAATTTTAGATAGACTCAGTTTACCATGCATGTTGCCTAATAAAGCTCTCTATTGAGCAACCTAGGACTTGGTATGCCTTCTTACTTCACAGAGGAAATGCCTGATACTTAAGGGGCTGTACGTTTTTGTGCCAACACAGAACACACAAGCAATCCTGTGGTGCAGAAAGACAAACAGCTCTGTCTCAGTCAATGCACATTTCAATGATGATATGAGTGGCATCAGCACCAGACACATAGGCTTCACAGTATTAGATGCTAGAAAGTCCTATGTAAACTGTAGATATGATTGCATGATAGTGAGGAATTTCTTCCTGGCTTACAGATTTTAGAATTTCTGTGTCTCAACTTTGTGGGGTGGGGCAGGGGAACGATCTCTCTCTCTTTTTTTGTTTTCTTATAAAGGCATCATTTTCATCATAGAATCTCCAACTTCACCATCGTATTAATGTCTACAAGGCAGTGAAACTTTTTGCTACCTCAAACCTCATACACTGGCAAAACTGAGAGTATTCTGAGTGATACCTTAAATAAATTTTAAAAAATCAGTACATGTAAGCAAAGGCCTCATACATGAAATTTGTATCCTAATAATGGAAGAACTGAAAGCAAGCCAGCTCTCTTATTTGTTTACTGGTTGATTTTGTCTGTCAACTTTGTGTGTGTGTTTGTTTGTATGTTTGTGTGTATGTGTGTGTGTGTATGTGTGTGTGTGTGTGTGTGTGTGTGTGTGTGTGTATGTGTGTGTGTGTGGTACACACTAGAATCATGAGAGAAGAAGGAGCCTCAGTTGACGAAATGCCTTCATGACTACCATCTACAAGGCATTTTCTTAATTAGTGGTTAATATTGGAGGGCCCAGACCATGGTGGGTGGTGCCATCCCTGGGCTTGTGGTAATAGGACCTATAAGAAACCAGGCTGAACAATCCAGTTAGGAGCAAATCCCCACCCCCATGGCTTCTAGATCAGCTCCTACCTCTAGGTTCCAGCCCTGCTAGAGTTCCTGTTCTGACTTCCACCAATGATGGACTATGATCTGGAAGTTCAAACCAAATAAACCTTTACCTCCACAATTTGATTTTTGGTCATGGTGTTTAATTAAAGCAATAGAAACCCTAACTAAATCACTGTGATTTTTTAAAAAAGGCAAAATGATATAGGTAGTTTCAGACTGAGAGTGAATACCTTATTGATATCCTGACCCATGAATTTTGACCTAAGGAAAACTAAGAAATAAATGTCTGTTGTTTCTTAGTCTTTCAGTACTTTGTAATAACTCAAGCTCATGAGATTCCAACCAAAGGCACTTCTTCAAATTATTACTCAGTACTATTAACCTCAGAGACAGAGTTTCTATATATGATTTTTCAGAGTAGAGTACTCATTTTTTAGTGAGGCCTAAGAAGTATACTAGATCAAACAATACCTAGGGTTTGAATGAGTGTCTATTGGTATTCCTTATGTAAAGACTTATGTTACAGAATGGTGACATTAGCAGATGTGTCTAGCATGTAAAAAGATTAGATACAATAGAATGCCATTGGGTCTTTGGAGGAATTCTGCTGATAGAAGGGTAGGCTCTGCTTCTCTTTCACTGTGTTCTGCCTTGAGATACGACAGCCTATTCTGGTTTATTCTCTAGCCATACATCCCATGTATAAGGGGTCTGAAAAACCTGACTGTGGTCTGGGGCAAAAGGAATGAAGAAAGACAGACACATGGACACAAATAGAGAAAATCAGGTATCATGTAGTTTGTGAGTCTTCTGATGGAATGATTCTGATTATGCAGCAACCTGAAACCTCTACATGTTTGTTATGTACAGCACATAGGTAGGGGCTAGTTAGGCTCTGTAGGTGAGTAGTCTCAGGCCATAAGCATTCTGGAAAAGACGCTGCAGTTGAGTTATTACAAACACTGATCAGTCATTGGTAATTGAAGCAGAAGAATGCATTTACATTCTAAGCCTGAATGGAGGAAGAGTGCCATATTTCCATTACACCTTGCCCCTTGACTTGGCCATCCCAATGTTAATTACCACTTTATACATAAACTCAAGGCATCCTTGGCTCTCCTGACCATAATATTCTTTCCTCATTGTAAACTCAACTAAATAAAAGCTCCTAAGTCTTGCATTTTAGCTTCTAGAACTACAAGCCCAAATAATTCTTTCTTTACATCATATATAGTCTGTGTGAGGTGTTGTGGCAAAGACATAAAACTGAATAATAAATCATTTTAGTTAGTGCTTATAATCTGGTTTTCATGTGCTATGATCCATATCATGGTATCATAGTGCTCCATAAGTCTGTGTAAACCCAGCCATTCCATGGAATGTGTATTCTTGCTTCCTAGAAAGCAAATGCCTACAGGCTTCCCTGTGTGTTTACAATATATTGCCAATTCTTTTTCTGGTGCAGCAAAATTATTTTTTAATATTCAATAATTGGTTTAAACATTAAATGTTATATTGAAAAAATTTACTCATGCAGAACAGCATTATATATATATATATAATATATATTATATATATTTTATATATACTTACAACTGAAATATAAAGTAAAAAATATGATGCCATTTACTATTTTATGGCTCTATATTATATTATTAGACAAATCATAACTATTTAGTCTTAGGGCACAGTTAACACTGCCTTTAAGTCCTAGTATACTCAATTTTAAAAATGATACCTAATCACTGGATGTTATTTAGAATACATTATTATATTGTCGATATTAGCATATCAACTATGGAAGTATTTAAAGGTAATAAGTTGACCTAGGCTGGCCTTGAACTCAGAAATCGCCTGCCTCTGCCTCCCAAGTGCTGGGATTAAAGGCATATACCACCACTGCCCAGCTACACTTGTGTTTTTTAAAATACTGTTTCCTCAATTATTGACCAATACAAGTGTTTTTTTTAAAAATAACAAAACAAAACAAACTGGTTGGCTTACAGGATGAGTTTTTGTCTGTGCATTCTATGTCATTCCTAGCATCCATTGTTTTCTAGGTTCTAGATCAAGGCTGTAAAATCAAGATATTTCTCAAGTCAACTTCTCTTTAGTACTTTTCCTTATTCCCTCTTGGAAGTCTTCAGATTCATTTTTAAGAATCAGTTTGTCTAACAATTTCTGTCTTTTGAGCATCACGTAGCCCAGGCATGATACCTAATTGCTCAAGTCCTAGTTTGCTCAGTTATTTTCTAACAATTTAATTAAATATTAGCAAAGTCAATCATCAATTTTTGAGACAAACCATGCTGGCTGCATGAATATTCAGGTAAATTATCCCCTTATTATATGTGGGGAGAGAGAATGATTTTAAATGAGACAATTAAGCAATTCAATTATTAGTGAATTAACAAATGTTAAGTTCTATCACACATGCTGTTTTAGTTAGGATTTTATTGCTTTGAACAGACACCATGACCAAGACAAGTCTTATAAATGACATTTAATTGGGACTGGCTTACAGGTTCAGAGTTTAGTCCATTATAATAAAGGCTAAAACATGGCAACATCTAGGCAGGCATGGTATGGGAGGAGCTGAGAGTTCTAAATCATCTGAAGGCTGCCAGCAGAATTCTGGCTTCCAGGCAGATAGGATAAGGGTCTTAAAGCCCAAACCCACAGTAACACACCTACTCCACCAGGGCTACACCTTCTACTATTGATATTCCCTGGGCCTAGAATATACAACTATGACACTTACTCTGTGTATTGTGTTGGATGATACTTCTTCTATTTAACTTATTGTCCAGTATAACCTAAGCCTTGTAGATACTTCTTATTTAATATATGTTTCCATGTATAATTACTAAATATTAATCAAACAACTATTTCATATTCAATCTTATTACATTTTAAAATTATTATTGTCTTTTTCTTTGGAAAATAGTTGACCTAAATTTTATCTAATCATGTGTACTAACAAACTTTACAATTGGCTCAATTTTTGGTTCGATGAACTCTAAATCATATCAAAAATTATAAATATTTTATATATTCTTGGTAAAATTAATAGTGTTACTTGCCAAGTTTTCTTAAGGAGATGGGGATGATATACAGAGGGTCAGGAATTTGAACAGAGGTATGTAGCAATGGGGGATGGGAAACTGGGAGTACCCACCAGCAAATCCCAGATGCCATGAAAACAAGAAGCTCCCCAGGACCCAATAGAGGATGAGATTAGCTGAAATTCCACAAAAAGGGTTGGGAGAACGTGTAAAGACAATATTGAGAGATTAGACAAGGCTCCCATTTGGGGGACGGGGCCACCCACTCATCTCCAAATTTTTAATCCAGAATTGCTCCTGTTAGAAGGAAATACAGAGAAAAAGTGTGGAGCAGAGACTGAAGAAAAGGACATCCAGAGACTGCCCCACCTGGGAATCCAGACACCAAACCCAGACACTATTGTAGATGACAAGAAGTGCTTTCTGACAAGGGCTGACAAATACAGAGGTGGATGATCACAGACAACCATTGGACTGAGCAGTGTCCTCAATGGAAAAGTTAGAGAAAAGACTGAAGGAGCTGAAGGAGTTTGCAACTCCATAGGAAGAACAACAATATCAACCAACCAGAACCCCTAGAGCTCCCAGGGACTAAACCAACAACCAAGGAGTACACATGGAGTGACCCATGGCTCCAGCTGCATATGTAACAGGATGACCTTGTCAGGCATCAGTGTGAGGAGAGGCCCTTGGTCCTGTGAAGTCTCGATGCCCAGTGTAGGGGAATGCCAGGGCTGGGAAGCAGGAGTGGATGCTTGGGGGGGAAGGGGGAACACTTCATAGAAGCAGAGGGAGGGAACATGGGATGGGCCTGGAGATTCTGGAGGGGGAACCAGGAAAGAGGATAAGATTTGAAATGTAAATAAAATAACCAATAAAAAAAATGCAATTACGAGTTTCCCCTCCAAAAATGAGTAGAAACCTGAAGTTAATAATTATGCATTCCATCTAACTCAAAGTATCCAAAATAGGTGCCTTTTGGAAGTGTGATTGGTATAAAGTGCTTAATGAAATGTTTCTTAGCAATTTATTGAGAAGTGGTATGTTTATTATAATCATAGAATCCCTTGGCTTGGAAGAAGTCTATGTCAAAAGCGTTATATTTCTGTGTGACTGGTTTCTAGTATAATGGGAAGTATAGTTCTAGAACTCAGAGTCTGTTCGAGTTTGTTAAAAATTAAATTCTGGTATGAGAGTTACTGTTAGGAATCAGAAAGTGTGATTAGTAAGACAGGTGATTACTGAGGTCCAGTAATTGTGGTTAGTTTAGCAGGTAAACAGAATTTCACAAACTATGGACCAATGTAATTTCTTTTGTTAAATCAGGATATGACAACAGAGAAATAAGCATAAAAATTGAAAAATGTAATGTAAATACTATTTATCTGGTGTTCATATTATGCCCAGAACTGTAATTAATCTGCTGAATGTGGAGTTGAGTTAGAGGTATATAACACATGCTCCACTTTATGCTAGCAACATAAAGGTCCCTGATTTTTGTGTCATTGGGTTTTCCTAGTATTTATTCTGTAGAAAGATTTTTTCATTTGTCTAGGAATTTCATGAATTCATTGTTTTTAATAGCTGCATGATATTCCATTGTGTAAATGTACCATTTTTATTTATTTATTTTTGTATCCATTCCTCTGTTGAGGGACATCTGGGTTCTTTCCAGGTTCTGGCTTTTATAAATAAGGCTGATATGAACATAGTGGAACATGTGTCCTTATTACAAATTGTAACATCTTCTGAGTATATGCCCAGGTGTGGTATTGCTATGTCCAATTTTCTGAGGAACCACCAAGCTGATTTCCAGTGTGGTTGTACCACCTTGTAATCCCATCAGCAATGGAGGAGTGTTCTCTTTATCTACATCCTCACCAGCATCTGCTGTTACCTGAGTTTTTTATCTTAGCCATTCTGACTAGTGTGAGGTGGAATTTCAGGGTTGTTTTGATTTGCATTCCTTGATGATTGAGGATGTTGAACTTTTTTTTTTAGGTGCTTTTCAGCCATTCGTTATTTGCCAGTTGAGAATTCTTTGTTTAGCTCTGTTTTAGTAGGGTTATTTTCGTTTTCTGGAGTTCAACTTCTTGAGTTCTTTATATATATTGGATATCAGCCCCCTTTCAGATTTAGAATTGGTAAAGATCTTTTCCCAATCTGTTGGTTGCCATTTTGTCTTATTGACAGTGTCTGTTGCCTTACAGAAGCTTTGCAATTTTATGAGGTCCCATTTGTCGATTCTTGATCTTACAGCACCTAAATAAGGTAACCCAATCTCAAAACACACATGATATGCACTCACTGATAAGTGGATATTAGCTCAGAAGCTCAGAATACCCATGATACAATTTTCAAAACACATGAAACTCAACAAGAAGGAAGACCAAAGTGTGGATACTTTGATAGTTCTTAGAAGGGGGAACAAAATACCCATGAAAGGAGTTACAGAGTCAAAGCTCAGAGCAGAGACTGAAGGAATGACCTTCCAAATGTCCCACCTGGGGGTTCCATCCCATAAACAACCACCAAATCCAGACACCTTGGCAGATGCCTGGCAAATACAGGAGTGGATGCTAACATTAATCCGTTAGACAGACCACAGGGTCCCCAATGAAGGACACAAAGAAAGTACCCAAGGAGCTGAAGGGTTTTGCAGCCCCCTAGGAAGAACAACAATATGAACTAACCAGTAACCTTAGAGCTCCCTGGAACTAATCCACCAATCAAAGAAAACACACAGAGGGACTTGTAGCTCCAGCTGCATATGTAGTATAGGATGGCCTAGTCAGTCTTCAATGGAGGAGAGGCTCTTGGTCCTGTGAAGGCTCTGTGCCCCAATATAGGGGAATGGGTGGGTTAGGAAGAAGGGGGAGTGGGGGAGATAATAGTCTCCTATTTCAGAGGGGAAACTAAGAAAGGGGATAACATTTGAAATGTAAGTAAAGAAAATATCTAATTAAAAAAAATCAAAGATTTTTCTAGAACCATGTATTCAATACTAAGAAGATATGGGTCCTGTATTTAAGATTCAGGCCACCCAAGTTGCTTCTAGAAAATGGGAAGAAAAATGTAACGGTTGTTGTCCATGAATGCATAAAAATTAATAAATCCATTTGTTAGCATTTAAAAAACAAAAAAAAAAACCTAATTAAAAAGAAGTAAACTCGTCTTTTCGTACGTTTGATAAGCTGAATGTTTCATTAACTTAAAGCAAAGTGGCTTCCCAAGTAATTACAATATTTTCACCAAGCAACTTCATAAGGTGTAGGTTATAACACTGGCTCCCATTCAGATGGTGACAGGTGGCAGAGAAAGCACACAATGGAATTTCCCATCTGTCTCCTACTTTCTATCCAAAGCTTAAAGGGCAGAGTGTTTTGTTCTATGCTCTTCACTTTTTCAATTTCTACACTATTAAAAAGTGTTTTAGCTTTCACAGGCTTAGAAACCTTGAAGGTCAAAACCATGTGCACTCTCTTTCCTCCCATTTTAAAGAAAGCAAACTGGCTTAGACCTCATGAAAAACTTACTGCTGTCTTAAATTTACCTCTCATTGTATAAAAAAAAAAAAAACACTGCCTTTCTAGAATGCATGCACACACACACATAAATTAGGATTCACATATCTCCAAAAATTAATAAATATGAAGGCTACATGAATAATCCATATCCATAAAATCAATAAATGCATTAAAGAAAACTATAGAGTTGAAAGGATACTCAGTTGTCAAAGTGCCTATACTATGTTCGCTTGAAGACAAGAGTGTTATTCCCAGAAAAGACACAGAGAAAAAAACAGGAGAGGTGGTGCATGCTTTTAATCCCAGCACAGGGATGGCAGAGATAGGCAGACACCTAGGGCTAGCTGAACTCTGTGAGAGTAAGAAACTCCGTTTCCAAATAAAGGAGAAGAGGAAGGGAGGGAGGGAGGGAGGGAGGAAAATAGAAGGAAAGTTACTTGGTTGCTGAAGAAGAACAATCAAAATAGACCTCCTGCCTTACATTTTCAAGTCCATATACGCACACACACTGAAAACTCATTTTATTATTATTAATGCTTTTGTAAGATTTAGTTTGTTATCATGTTTATTATTTAAAATGGTGAAAATTTGAATAAGTGTGACAAAATGATGGCCAATTTAATTTTTACATAAAAGAAAAGAAATATTGTACATTTTGAATAGAAATGTTTTATTTTTATTTTTGAAATATTTTAGTATTTATTTAGCTATTTGAGTGTTCTATTTGCATTTATGCCTGCATGACAGATTAGGGCAGCATATTTCATTATGGATGGTTGTGAGCCACCATGTTGTTGCTGAGAACAGAACTCAAGACCTCTGGAAGAACAGTCAGTGGCCAACTTTCTAGCGCTAATGATGAGATTTTTAAATTAAGATTTTACTTATTTCTAGTAGGTATGGCCCAATTTACAATACAAAATTATAGCAACGTTTACAAACTAAAAACACTGAAAATGTAGAGCTGTCAATTTATTTCTAGGAAAATTGTTATTTTTCTCTTACCACATCTCTAAGGATGCAGAGAGTAAAGACAGTATATTTTGGTATATTTGATTTAATAGCTTATCTAAACAAGTGAATCATTTCTAATAATTCCATGTAACTATTAAAACCATGTTATATGCAAGGCATTGTGGTATGCACTCTAGGGTGTGTACATTTGTGTATGTCTCTACAAGACTTATAGAATTATCATATTTCCAGATTAGAGAACAGTGCAAGTAAGGAAAATAATACACATGTGCTCCTAATATGTCAATTCAGTTCAGGGATACTTTCTGGTAGATGGATAAAGGCATTGCTTTAAATAGAAGGGCAATGGTGGTACAAAGGGTGATTGACTTTCCAATATGGGGAATAACATGGGAGAAGATTTATGTAAAATACAAGTGAGCTTTTCAGTGATCAACAGTTCACATTTCTCAAATGATGAATGGGGATGAGGAATAAGACAAATATGGAAAGAGAAGATGGAGTTGACCTGTGTTGCAGCATTTCTCAAAACACAGGAGACAAGAGGTGACCCGTATGGTACTCCCTAAATTTATTAGAAAACTTTGATACCAATTCAGGTTTGGGCAAGGTTGTTCCTAAGGTGACCCAGATGGCTTAGTTAACATCTTCATAAACTTGTTGAGAGATCTTGACCCCTAGGGAGAAAGTTATGAGCAATTAAAAAAACATTAAATATTTGGATAATGATGAACAATATATTAACATAATGCTTTGTGAAGATTCCTATGTTGAGATTATGTTTGTGAACCTGAAATACAATGTTGTAAAATTATGTGTGAAATGAATAATGAACAATTGAATGCTTAAAATCTGATGAGAAATTTGTTAAGAAGAATCAACAAAATCAGTGCAGTTCCTTTGGGAAAACATGAGGTATTTGAGTACTCTACTTAAACATACCTATTATAATAATCTGTGACAAATGTAAATGTTTAGTCTGTTTATAAACTTGGCTTTGAATATTTTGAATTTACAAAATGTAGTTTATACAGAGATATCTATAAGGCACTTGTGAACACAATTCTGTAATTTAAAGGTAAGGAAGTTTTGCATAATTCACATTAATATTCTCAGTAAGGAATCTTGTATCTCCAGAAAGAATACATTCAAATTATAAACTTTGACAACATCTCTATTATTAAACAAGAAAGTATAGTTGTCACATAAACAGATATTAAGGTGGTATAAAAAGCAAGGAGATTCATGAAAGAAGGCCATGTGAATTAGGACACAGTATAATTAGTGCTGTGAAATAATACATACTTTAATGGGAGACAACAAGATTTGAAAAGTGAAGTTTGCCATATGGGAAGCTAGGCTGGACCTTAGAAACTCTTCCAGTACGTTTAAGGATGTTTTCACAGCACAGCCGATCCTGAGCAATAAGCTAAAACCAGGTTTATAGAGTAGAAAACTTAATCTCCTGTAATTATACCCAGCAAGTAGTCTTACACACCAGCAGTAAATAAAATATTTCTTTGCATCTATATACATTTTCTTATTTTTATTATAATAGTAGTATCTAATGATATGCAGTAGGTAAAGATATATTACAATGGAATAATTTATAGTATTTTATTCAGACAGATTTTCTCTAAAAGTAATTATTTTATTTAATATATCCCAAAAGTTGCCCCCCACTCCTTTTGCCTCTGAAAGTGTGCCACCCACAGGCCTCCCCCTTCTCTGGGGCATCAAATCTCTACAGGTGCCTCCTCTCCCACTGGGGCCAGACAAGGCAGTCATCCTCTGCTTCATATGTGCCAGGAGCCTCAGGCCAGCCTATGTATGCTCTGTGTTTGGTGGCTTAGTCTCTGGGAGCTCCCAGGACCAAGTTAGTTGGCTGTTGGTCTTTCTATGGTGTTGCTGTCTCCTTCAGCTCTTCCAGTCCTTCCCCGAATCTTCCATAGGGGTCTGAGACCTCAGTCCAATGGTTGGCTGTGAGTATCTGCATCTGTCTCAGTCAGCTGCTGATAGACCCACTCAGAGGACAGCCATGCTAAGCTCCTGTCTGCAAGCACAGCATGGCATCAGTAATAGTATCAGGGGTTGGTGCTTGCCCATGGGGATGGATCCCAAATTGATCAGGTCATTGTTCTTGTCTAGAAAAATTCAGGGGCAAATATGGAGTACAGAGAAAGTTTTTCTTAAATTAAATAACAATGAAATGAAAGAGTGAAGGTAGAAACAAGAGGCTAAAGTTAAGAAAGGGAAAAAAAATCCAAGAAAAGATTTGTTTAGAGAATCTCAATGATAAGACTGAGAAGTTTATGTTTGGAAAAGCCATGGCTATGTGCTGAACTTGATGGGATCAGCCATGACTATGTGCTGAACTTGATGGAATCAGCTATTCAAATTGGAGCCACTTGAGTCAGTGCTCTGGGAATGTCAACAGTTTGAAATCATCAAGGTTATTAACACCCATGACTTCTTAAAAGTTATTATGTTCCCTTAAGGAGTAATTGTGTGTGAACCACTCTTTAAAATTCAACAATTAACCACTTAGCATATATCAATTTGTCCTGACCTACAATGACAAAGATAGGAATTCAAGATAATAAATTGGAGGATTCAGCAATTCTATTTTGATTGTCTTAACTGAAATAAATATTATTCAAAAGTAATACAGTTAATTAAAAGACAGGACATAGTACAAAAATATGCTGAGATTTATCTGAAAATATAATTTCTCAAAATATTTTGATTTCCTTGATGAGAGTCAGCATTTTTATCATTTACAATGAAAATAATTTTAGCACTTAATTTTTAGAGGTATGTTTATTTTATTGGTGCTGGAGGTCTTCAGATTATTTTTTGTTTGTATATTTGTTTGTTCGATAAAGCACAGCCTAATAACTGTTACTTCCTATCTCTTCTAACGAAAGGCCTTTTTTTGTACGTGTACTGAAAAATAGCTTAGATAACCCAAAAGATATTATAGACTGCTATCACTGTATTTATCACTTAAAATTCAACTGTGAAATATTTATCTAGAGGAGCTATGGTGTTCATAGCATCAGCCAATACTACTACTACCCACCAGATACCATTAATGCTTTAATAATTCACCAGTATGTCCTCAAAAAACAAAACTGTAAGCAAGGTAATATCAAGAATCCCATCTTTTGTTTTCTGCCAACTACTTGGCATTTTACGTTATATCCAATTATCAAGGAAATAATTGTGCAACTTTGATGAATAGAGTATAAACAGGAAACCATAAATTCACTGACAAAAGATAATTTTATTGGTTTATAAGCTTATCATAGATATCATGAATGCTTCATTATTTAAAGAGTGTAACGGTACTTTTTAAAAATTATTATTAGATATTTTCTTCATTTACATTTCAATTGATATCCTGAAAGTCCCCTATACCCACCCTTGCCCTGCTCCCCAGCACACCCACTCCTGCTAACTGGCCCTGGCATTCACCTCTACTGGGGCATATAATCATCGCAAGACCAAGGGCCTCTCCTCCCATTAGGCCATCCTCTGCTACATATGCAACTAGAGATGCAAGCTCTGGGGAGTACTGATTAGTTCATATGGTTGTTCCTCCTATAGGGTTGCAGACTCCTTTAGCTTCTTAGGTACTTTCTCTAGTTCCTTCATTGGGGGTCCTGTATTCCATCCAATAAATGACTGTGAGCAACCACATCTGCATTTGGCAGGCACTCCAGAGCCTCACTAGAGACAGCTATATCAGAGTCCTGTCAGCAAAATCTGGCATATGCAATAGTGTCTGGGTTTGGTGGTTGTTTATGGGATGTATCCCTGGGTGGGGCAGTCTCTGTATGCTCCTTCCTTCCATCTCAGCTCTGAACATTGTATTATAACTCCATCCATGGTTATTTTGTTCCCCATTCTAAGAAGGAATGAAGTATCCCTGGTTTCCTCTTTCTTCTATTTGAATTTCATGTGTTTTGCAAAATGTACATTGGGTATTCTAAGTTTCTGGGCTAATATCCACTTATCGGAGAGTACATATGATGTGTGTTCTTTTATAATTGGGTTACCTCACTCAGGATGATATCCTCCAGATCTATCCATTTGCCTAAAAATTTCATAAATTCATTATTTTAAATAAATGAGTAGTATTGCATTGTGTAAATGTACCACATTGTCTGTATCCATTCCTCTGTTGAGGGACATCTGGGTTCTTTCCAGCTTCTGGCTATTATAAAAAAAGGCTGCTATGAACATAGTGGAGCATATGTCTTTATTACAAGTTGGAACATCTTCTGGGTATATGCCTAGGAGAGGTTTTGCTGGATCTTCCAGAAGAACTAGGCCCAATTATCTGAGTAACTGCCATACTGATTTCCAGAGTGGTTGTACCTCCTTGCAATCCCACCAGCAATGGAGGAGTGTTACTCTTTCCCCACATCCTTGCCAGCATCTGCTGTCACCTGAATTTTTGATTTAAGCCATTCTAACTGGTGTGAGGTAGAATCTCAGGGTTGTTTTGATTTGCATTTCCCTGATGATTAAGGATGTTGAACATTTTTTCAGGTGCTTCTCAGCCATTCTGTATTCCTCAGATGAGAATTCTTTGTTTAGCTCTGTACCCCATTTTTTAATGGGGCTATTGATTTTCCAGAGTCTAGCTTCTTGAGTTCTTTGTATATACTGGATATAAGTCCCCTATTTGGTTTAGGATTGGAAAAGATCTCTTCCCAATCTGTTGGTTGCCTTTTTGTCTTATTGACAGTGTCTTTTGCCTTACAGAAGCTTTGCAATATTATGAGGTCCCATTTGTCAATGCTCAATCTTACAGCACCAGCTATTGCTGTTCGGTACAGGAATTTTTCCCTTGTGACCATGTCTTCAGGGCTCTTCCCAACTTTCTCCTCTATAAGCTTCAGTGTCTCTGATTTTATGTGGAATTCCTCGATCCATATAGAATTAAGCATTTTACAACTCCTTGTAAAGAATGGATCAATTCGCATTCTTCTACATGATAGCTGCCAGTTGTGCCAGCACCATTTGCTGAACATGTTGTCTTATTTCCACTGGATGGTTTTATCTCCTTTGTCAAAGATCAAGTGACCATAGGTGTGTGGGTACATATCTGGATCTTCAGTTCTATTTCATTGATCTACCTGTCTGTCNCTGTACNNGNANNATGCANTTTTTATTATAATTGCTCTGTAGTACAGNTTGAGGTCAGGCATGGTGATTCCACCAGATGGTCTTTTATTGTTTAGAATACTTTTTGCTATCCTAGATTTTTTGTTATTCCAGATGAATTTACAAATTGCCCCTTCTAATGTGGTGAAGAATTGAGTTGGAATTTTGATGGGGATTGCAATGAATCTGTAGATTGCTTTCAGCAAGATAGCCATTTTTACTATATTAATCCTGCAAATCCATGAGCATGGGAGTTTTTTCAATCTTCTGAGATCTTCTTTGATTTCTTTCTTCAGAGAATTGAAGTTCTTATCATACATACCTTTGATTTCATTAGTTAGAGCCACACCAAGGTATTTTATATTATTTGTGACTATTGTGAAGGGTGTTGTTTCCCTAATTTCTTTCTCAGCCTGTTTATCCTTTGTATGGAGAAAGGCCACTGATTTGTTTGACTTGATTTTATATCCAGCTATTGCACTGAAGTTGTTTATCAGGTTTAGGAGTTCTCTGGTGGAATTTTAGGGTCACTTATATATACTATCATATCATCTGCAAATAGTGATATTTTGACTTCTTCCTTTAAATTTTTTATCCTCTTGATCTCCTTTTGTTTTCTAATTGCTCTGGCTAGGACTTCAAGTACTACGTAGAATAGGTAAGAAGAAAGTAATCAGCCTTGTCTAATCCCTGATTTCAGTGGGATTGCTTCAAGTTTCTCTCTATTTAGTTTGTTGCTGGCTACTGGTTTGCTGTATTTTGCTTTCATTATGTTTAGATATGGTCCTTGAATTCCTGATCTTTCCAAGACTTTTATCCTGAATGGATGTTGGATTTTGTAAAATGCTTTCTCAGCATCTAATGAGATGATCATATGGTTCTTTTCTTTGAGTTTGTTTATATGGTGGGTTACACTGATGGATTTCCATATATTAAACCATCCCTGCATCCATGGGATGAAGCCTTCTTGATCATGAAGGATGATCAGTTTGATGTGTTCTTGGATTCAATTAGCGAGAATTATATTTTGTATTTTTGCATCAATATTCATAAGGGAAATTGGTCTGAAGTTCTCTATCTTTCTTGGGTCTTTATGTGGTTTAGGTATCAGAGTAATTGTGGTTCCATAGAATGAATCGGTTAGAGTACCTTCTGTTTCTATTTCCTGGAATAGTTCGAGAAGAACTGGAATTAGGTCTTCTTAGAAGGTCTGATAGATCTCTGCACTAAACCGATCTGGTCCTGGGCTTTTTGTGGTTGTGAGACTATTAATGACTGCTTCTATTTCTTTAGGGACTATGGGACTGTTTAGACCATTAATCTGATCCTAATTTAACTTTGGTACCTGGTATCTGTCTAGGAATTGGTCCATTTCCTCCAGGTTTTCCAGTTTTGCTGAGGATAGCCTTTTGTAGTAGGATCTGATGATGTTTTAGATTTCCTCATGTTCTGGTATTATGTCTCCCTTTTCATTTCTGATTTTGTTAATTAGGATACTCTCCATGTGCCCTCTAGTTCGTCTGGCTAAGGGTTTATCTATCTTGTTGATTTTCAAAAAAATAAATAAATAAATAACCCAGCTACTGATTTGGTTGATTCTATGGTTTTGACTTGGTTGATTTCCGCCCTGAGTTTGATTATTTCCTGCTGTCTACTTCTCTTGGGTGAATTTGCTTCCTTTTGTTCTAGAGCTTTTAGGTGTGCTTTCAAGCTACTGGTGTATGCTTTCTCTAGTTCGTTTTTGACTGCACTCAGAGCTATGAATTTTCCTCTTAGGAATGCTTTCATTGTGTCCAATAAGTTTATGTATGTTGTGGCTTCATCTTCATTAAACTTTAAAAAGTCTTCAATTTCTTTCTTCATTTCTTCCTTGACCAAGTTATCATTAATAGAGTGTTGTTCAGCTTCCAAGTGAATGTTGGGTTTCTATTATTTATGTTGTTATTGAAGATCAGCCTTAGTCCATGTTAATCTGATAGGATGCATGGGATAATTTCAATATTTTTGTATCTGTTGAAGCTTGTATTGTGACCAACTATATGATCAGTTTTGGAGAAGGTACCATGAGGTGTTGAGAAGATTGTATATCTTTTTGTTTTAGGGTAAAATGTTTTGTAGATATCTGTTAAATCCATTTGTTTCATAATCTCTGTTTGTTTCAATGTGCCTCTGTTTAGTTTCTCTTTCCAGGATTTGTCCATTGATGAGAGTGGGGTGTTGAAGTCTCCTACTAGCATTGTGTGATGTGCAATTTGTGCTTTGGACTTTACTATAGTTTCCTCAATGAATGTGGATGACCTTGCATTTGGAGCAAAGATATTCAGAATTGAGAGTTCGTCTTGGAAGATTGTATCTTTCATGTGTATGAAGTCCCCCTCCTTGTCTTTTTTGATAACTTTGTGTTGGACTTTGTTTTTATTTGATATTAGAATGGCTATTCCAGCTTGTTTCCTGGGACCATTTGCTTGGAAAATTGTTTTCCAGCCTTTTACTCTGAGGTAGTGTTTGTGTTTGTCTCTGAGGTGGGTTTCCTGGANGCAGCAAAATGTTGGGTCCTATTAAATGTAACCAGTCTGTTAGTATATGTCTTTTTATTGGGGGAATTGAGTCCATTGATATTAAGAGATATTAAGGAAAAGTAATTGTTGTTTCCTGTTATTTTTGTTGTTAGAGTTGGCATTCTGTTCTTGTTGCTATCTTCTAGGTTTCATTTTTTTTTAAAAAGACTATTTTTTAATTAGATATTTTCTCCATTTACATTTCAAATGCTATTCTGAAAGTCCCCTATACCATCCCTCTGCTCTGCTCCCCAACCCACCCACTCCTGCTTCCTGGCCCTGCCATTCCCATATACTGGGGCATATAATCTCTACAAGACCAAGGTCTTCTCCTCTCAGTGATGGACAACTAGGCCATCTTCTACTACATGTGCAGCTAGAGACACGAGCTCTGGGGATACTGGTTAGATCACATAATTGTTCATCCCATAGGTTTCTTGAATGAATACTTTCTTTCTTTTTCTAGGGCATAATTTTCCTTCCTGTGTTGGAGTTTTCCCTCTATTATCCTTTAAATGGTTGGATTCAGGAAAGATATTGTGTGAACTTGGTTTTGTCATGTAATACTTTGGCTTCTCCATCTATGATAATTGAGAGTTTTGTTGGATATAGTAGCATGGGCTGGCATTTGTGTTCTCTTAGGGTCTGTATAACATCTGTCGAGGATCTTCTGGCTTTATAGTCTCTGGTGAGAAGTCTTCATATGTTACTTGACCTTTTTTCCCTTACTGCTTTTAATATTCTATCTTTATTTAGTGCATTTGTTGTTCTGATTTTTGTGTGTTGGGAGGAATTTCTTTTCTGTTCCAGCCTATTTGGAGTTCTGTAGGCGTCTTTTAGGTTCATGGGTATCTCTTTCTTTAGGTGAGGGAAGTTTTCTTCTATAATTTTGTTGAACATATTTACTGGCCCTTTAAGTTGAAAATCTTCATTCTCATCTATACCTAATATCCTTTGGTTTGGTCTTCTCTTTTTGCCCTGGATTCCTGGATATTTTGAGTTAGGATCTTTTTGCATTTTGCATTTTCTTTGATTGTTTTGGCCATGTTCTCCATGGAATCTTCTGCACCTGAGATTCTCTCTTCCATCTCTTGTATTCTGTTGCTGATGCTCGCATCTATGGTTCCTGATTTCTTTCCAAGGAGTTCTATCTTTAGAGTTGTCTCCCTTTGGGTTTTCTTTATAGTTTCTACTTCCATTTTTAGATCTTGAATAGTTTTGTTCAATTCCATCACCTGTTTGGATGTGTTTTCCTGTAATTCTTTAAGGGATTTTTGTGTTTCTTCTTTAAGGACTTCTACCTGTTTAGCAGTGTTTTCCTCTAATACTTTGAGCAATTTTTGTGCTTCCTCTTTAAGGACTCTACCTGTTTAGCAGGGTTCTCCTGTATTTCTTTAAGTGAGTTATTAATGCCCTTCTTAAAATCCTACACCAGCATCATGAAATATAATTTTAAATATGAATCTTGCTTTTTGGGTGTGTTCAGGTATCCAGGACTCACTCTGGTGGGCGTACTTGATTCTGATGATGCTGATTGGTTTTTGTTTCTGTTAATAAGATTCTTACATTTGACTTTCGCCACCTGGTAATCTCTGGTGTTAGATGTTCTAGCTGTCTCTTGCTTGAGCTTGATCCTCATGTGATTCTGTTAGCTTCTTTCAGCACTTCTGGGAATCCAAGTCTCTCCTGAGTCCCAGTGGTCTGAGCACTTTCTGCAGGCAAGTTCTCCTCTTGCAGAGAAGGTTCAAGAGGTCTGGTCCTCAGATCTGCCTCCTGGCTTAAGATGAAGGCCTGACGGGACCCTGTCCAAGAATCTGTGTTGCTTCTGAGGGCCATGCACTCTCCTGTGAGGACTGGTCTCTGAGGGACGTGGGATACAACATGGGTCTCTCACCTGAGACCCTGGGTCAGAGCCTTATTTGGAGACCAACTCTCCTCAGTGATCTTAAGATCCTGGATGTGCTAGCGTGCCTGCAGCGTGGGGAGTCTTCTGGGGACCATGGGACTGTCCACCAAGTTAGTGCCCATGTGGCCTGGGGCTGGCGCAGACTAGAAGAAACCCCAGCTGCTGGTCGGGCGGGTTTCCTGTGTCCCTGTTCCTGCTGGCAAGCCCCCTCCCGGTTGTTTGGGCAGAGATGTTGTGTTCTACTTACCAGTGATCCTAAGATCCTGGGTGTTCTAGGGTGCCTGTGGCATGGAGAGTCCTCTGGAGACTGTGGGACCCTCTGCTGAGTTCGTGCCCAAGGTTGCCCGGGGCTCTTAACAGTACTTTTTTTTTTTTTTTTCCGAAAGCATCTCAATAATTTTATTCACAGTTGTACAACTTTAGGCAATTCACACCTTACTTTCCCATTTTCCTAGAGCTTTTTCTTTTTCTTTTTTTTTTT
>NC_034610.1:54655661-54671616 GCF_900095145.1 Mus pahari | reverse complement strand
GTTTCTCAACCATTCGATATTCCTCAGTTGAGAGTTCTTTATTTAGCTCTTAACAGTACTTTTAATATACAACAAAACCACTATATATCCATTCCTTCTGCATGTTGATTTCATTCCAAAGTGCATTTTAATTAAAGTTCTCCTTCTTTGCTATTTTATTTAGAGACAGAGAGCTGGTAAATTTCTAGTTTGTGAACATATCTTAAGCTGTTTGCTCTTGTTCAATCCTCACGACATTTGCCTGTGATATTTTTTCTCCTAAGTATGTTCTTCTGAGCCTCAAGTTCAAGAATATTTTGAAAGACATTTAATCCACATAGTTTATTGTTTTAGCTCTTCTACATCACATTTTATTACTTCAGTGTGTTGTAAAATTTCCTTACTTCAAAAGACACTAAGTAGCTTAGTGAGTATTTAGAGAATATTACTCTGGGAGAACTAACATTTGGCAATTTACAATAATTCTATAATTTTATCATATTGCCTTGATTTAGAGCACTTTAGAGTCCATCCATAGGAGTGGTATGTCTGAATGAATTCTATCTTAACTCTGTGTCTTGTTTATTTGCTTCATATTGTCATATACTTCTCTTTCACAGAGGAAAAAGTTATTGTGGTTGGGCACACTTCAAATCCTAGCAATCTAGAGACAGAGGGAGGTGAAACTCTGTGCATTCAAGACCAGCCTAATCTATAAACTGAGGTTTCAAATATCCAGGGCTTCACAAAGAAACCCTGTCTGCAAAACAAAAGAAACAAAATAAACAACCAAATAACAACAAAAGAGACTTAGACTTTCTCATAATTGTGAGATTGAACCAAGTACAAAATACCTGTATGACTTTAGTAACTAAAAAAATTTCAAAAATAAAAATAACTTCCTTGGCAATCAAAGGTAAAGCATTTCCTCAATAGTTTGATGCTTGAAACTTTCACCTCAGTATTTTCTATACACATAGCATCAAACCTGGAGATGAGAATATTAAAAATCCTTATAGACAAAGCTGTGGAGATGACTGAAGAAGTAACATACTTGCCGTGGGCATAAGGGAATCTCTAAGTTTGGATCAATAGCATCCACATAAGAATCCAGTTGCTTATGAGCATGCCCATATATACTACCAGTACTGGAGAGGAAAAAGACAGAAATACACATGAGACTTTCTGGTCAGCCATTCTGGCAAATCAGTGAGTGGCATGATAACTGAGAGACCCATACTCAAAACATAAGAAAGGTAAAGGTCAAAGAACCCACTTCATATTAATCTCTGGTTCCACACACAAACATGTCCACATACCAATATTACATGCACAAAATATACCTATGTTCTGTATTTGTTGTTTAATAAGTGTTAGTAATATGAATTAATTGTTTCTAAAGAACATGATGTATAACGAATGTTAACTACACATGAAATATGCGTAAGCTACTTATGGGGGTACCTAATAAATGCTCACAGAGAAAAGGTAGAAGTGTATAATTGTGAAATGTCACTTGTCCTGAAACTTGCATTCAACACTCTTCTCTGATGTCTTTCTTTCCTTCCTCTCTTGTTCCTTCTTTACTTGCTTTGTTCCTTCCACCAGGGAAATAAAATTCCCTCCATTTTAGCCAGTGTTTCAGTTTTCATTGCCCTTCAGCAAAATTGATGAAATATGATCCAATAACATTAGTGTTTTAGTCTGTTGGTACTGTAGTTCTTTCTCTATGGTGTACCTAGACTGTCCATTTTACTACATATGTCTGAGAAAGCAGATTCTTTTTAAAAGGGTTGCTCTTTGTTTACTGAAGAAATCTTTAGTTCTCATAGCTCAGTTATTTCTACAACTTTGTTTTGAAGACTTTCTACATTTATAGCAATATGTCCTGAGGACTTGGGAGCAGCATATACTTTCATCTATTAACAAGTGAAACTTTGCATAATAACGCCAATGACTTGGTCCATAATTCACTGGTTCCACACTGTCAATAGTTTGCTGTAAGGATTATACGCTTCAATATTTTCTATGTCTGCTATAAAAGCTAAACACAAATATAATGTATAAATTAAATGAATAGTATAGCTTTCAGGGTCAAGTGATCTCATGATATCAGGGTTCTGAAGTGGAGGAGCTAAAAAGGCTGCATTCTTTTATAAGGTTTATGGAATGAAATCCTGTGACTCTTTCAGAGGTCATTAGAGAATTATCTGGAGCAGTATCTACATCTCACAGCCTGGAAATGAGGGCTTGTACTTGTCTATTTCCATCTCTATCTGACAATGCTGCACAATGTTCTTCCTTTTTAAGAAACCATGTGATTAGATTCGGTCAGATCAGAATTCCAAATAACTTCTCTTTGGACTCCTGGTATTAATTTTTTGTTTTTTGTTTTTTGTTTTGTTTTGTTTTTCAAGAAAGGGTTTCTTTGTGTAGCCATGGCTGCCCTGGAACTCACTCTGTAGAAATTGATCTGTCTCTGCCTCCCAAGTGCTGGGACTAAAGGCATTCACCACCACTGCCTGGATGGTATTAATTGTTTTTCGCTAATTGCTTTTGTAGTGCAACATGGCAACTTAGGATGTTCCAGGAATTGAGGTGGGAATGTCTTTGAGACAAGAGCTGTAAAAAATAATTGTACCTATCCCCCAAATGTTGTATATTTTTCACCACTCATCTGAATATTTATTTCTTTGGATACAAATGGAAGTACAGATTTTTGTGTATGCCTGTGTCTGCATAAATATGGTATAAAAGATCCTTTGATATGAAAGCAACCCAAAATATAAGACCATGGCAGGCTACTGAAGAAAACTGGCATTTTTGTCTTGTACTCTTTTATTTCCATTGAACCTCATTTACTTGACCATTGCACTTAGCTCCATTCAAAAAGAATAGCATGAAGAAGCATGTTTCAAATCTCTGTGGTGTACACTTGAGGATATGCTCTTTTCAAGAAGAATCTCTTAGAGGATGTGGAGTGAGAGTTAAAAGAGCTGCTCCTGCATGAAGATGTTGATGCCAGGCTCAGTATGTAAGCATACTTAAGCAGTTTCCTCTGCTCCTGGATTCAATGGTGTGGCTAAGTGGGATTATGTAAAGTTTACATTTGGGTGATGCTCATGTTTATTCCCCCTTCCTTTGTGGATTAAATCACATGTAAATAAAAAAACTTGTATAAACATACTTTACATGTATTGAGTCATTTAAATGCTATCATATCAGCTCGCAATTGCTATAACCGCACAGACTTAAAGATTTGTTTTACTAGTAGTTTTGCTAAATTTATTAATAATACTTTCAGATGGATTAAAGAATTTTAATGCATTGAAATAATGCAAAGAGCCGGGCATAGGGGCACACAACTTTAATCCCAGCACTTGGGAGGCAGAGACAGGCAGATTTCTGAGTTCGAGGCCAGCCTGGTGTAAAAAGTGAGTTCCAGGAAAGTCCAGACTATGCAGAGAAACCCGGTGTTGGGGGAAAAAAAGAAAGAAAGAATGTAAAGAGCAATGCTGAAAATTATTCTTTCATTATATACATTTTCTAAAATTATAGTTTCCTATTTCCTTTATTATGATGAGTTTCTCATGAAGAATGATGAGAAAATATTGAGGAGGGTGAGTTCAAAGTACAGTTTGATGAGTTGAACTCATAATGATTTCAATAAGGTATTTTGACACATTTTGTTGCATATATATATATAAAATATGTATATATGTATTAATTTGCATATTACCTGTTGCTTTATCTTCAAAATGAGGATATCAAGAAGGTTACCTATGTAGTAGAGTGCTTGCCAAGCATGCAAAAGGCTTTGAAAAAGCACTAGCCCCAATACAGAGAGAGGGGTGAGGAGGAGGAGGAGGAAGATGAGGAGGAGGAAGAGGAGGAAGGACAGGAAAGGAAAGAAGGGAAAAGGTAAAAATGAAAGAAACACAAGTGGTCAGAGAAAGGTTAAATGCTTCTCAAATTGCCCTTACAGTTAACTGCGATGTTTGGTACTTGAGCAAAGGTAACATAAAAAGATTGCTGTACAAAAATTGCTTTAGTGGTAATTAGCTTGTCTGTACTTATTGTATTTCTTCCTTTCCTCCATCTGCTCTACCAAGTATAAGGCTTTCGTAGCTGTAATTCAACTATAAGTTAGCTACTCACACTTAACAGTCCTCAAGCATTTATTTGTAAGACTCCCCTCTAAAGCATGTCTTTATAATACAAATACTTATCTCTAATCCCTTATCTAGGGTGCAATTTTATCATTTAAAACATATAGTACCTTAAACAATTAATAACAGTGTATTTGTAAATATAATCACCCTGCCCACCCCAGAAGACTGATATGCCATTTACATTTGCTAGTGTAATGTCAAGGTACATCTAAGAAACACATTGAAATTATGATTCACAATGGATTTGGTGGATTGCTGGGATGTTCAATAATTGTTTCTTGTCCAGAGTTCTCATAATGTACATAAGAGAGCTAGATTGATGGACTGAATATGTTTATTGGTGTCTGGGTGCTAACACAGTGCAGAGAAAGAACAGATCTGTGCTAGGCATTATACAACCTCTGAGCATAACAATCTCTCCTAAGCATTGTATTTGATATGCAGATTCTAAAATTAAAGTAAGACCATTAGGCAGGGAGCTAAAATGCACTAATATAATATTAAATACAAATTCAAAGACCCAATTCTTGAAAATAGTTGAAGATGTTTAAATAAGTTTTTAAAGGGTTTGGAGACTCTCATCAGTTTTCTACAACTCTTGAACACCCATGTAGCTGCTAAGTTTCTATAAACATAACAAGTTAACCTGAGAAAAAGTGTTCAGATGCATCTATAAGTTCTTCTGACATCAAGGATCAACTTCTTCTTTCAAAGTAAATTGATTCTGAGAAACCATGGTCATTACAAAGAATCAAAGGATACTCTTCACGATCAGAACGGGCATGATTGGGAGGGTAACATGCTCTTTTGAGGGTTAGTTTTAGGAATTTAGCCATATGAATGTCACTGCATTGATCACTGAACTTTTAATGTTCATTTGTTTATGTTCTAGATTTTCTCAGTAAGAAGACTAAATAAGCTGTCTGTTTTCAGTACTATGATGAATTAGCTATCAAAAAATACTATAGTGTTTTTAAAAATATTTCTTTAAAAATTTATTTAAACACACTGCTGAGCAAATGTGCATGTAACAACTACTCCCTCCCACCACTATGAAATTCAAAGAGCATCAGAATCAAATGAAAATGGAAGTGGTGATATAGAAATTGAGTAAGCTTTCATCTTGGGGTATGTGCTGAGCTCTCAAGACCCAGAATTTTTTTCCTGAAAGGATGCTTAAGTCACAGAGAACAGAGACACAAACCTGGACAAATGCAGGGTATCTAAAAATCTGGCTCTCAAAAATAAAGCACCCTTCCTAATAAAAGTGAGTTGCAAAAAACTAGTCACACAGAGGAAGTTGGGAAGGAAATATGGCTAGTTCACTCTGGTGCTGCGATAACATAAACATGAACTTTGGGAATTCTAAACAATAAACTTTGTCCTGGGAATTTATAAACATGTAAACTTTTATATCTATTTGTAATTAACAGACAATGATGTCAGGGGTCAATGCTGTAAACTGAGGTAAGAATTTAAAGTGATCCTGAGCTTATCATTCCCTTTAGCTAGAGAAAAACATGCAAAACCCTTTATAGAGAATCAATTTCAGCATAATATCAATGAGTTTCCATTTATACAGTCTAAATTAATATAACAGCTTAGAGAAAACACCCAGAAAAGCAAGCCAGATAACTGAGAGAAGAAAGACTTAGACATTTAAAGCAAATAAATATGAAATATCAGTATTTACCTTGACAGGAGATGGCAAATTGTAAAGATAGCCATGAAGATCAAAGAGTAATTGAGTAAGAAAAGAGAGAGAGAGAGAAAGAGAGAGAGAGAGAGAGAGAGAGAGAGAGAGAGAGAGAGAGAGAGAGAGAGAGAGACCAAAGTGAAAAACATAATAGTAGGGCTGGAGTTATAGTTCAACAGTTGAGAGCAAGTTCCGTTCATGTAGATGACCTAAGTTGGATTCCTAGTGCTCACATTGGTTGCTAAAAACCGCCTATAACTCCATGTGCAGCCAATACCTCTCATACTGACATACACATGCACATCTATACATGGAAATACACACACACACACACACATACACACACGCACACACATACACACAATGTAAAAGTAAAAATACAAATTAAAATAGTGAAGCAGATTGAATAAACATAAAAATCATAAAGTACTTTAGCAAATTGAATTCAAAGTTATAAAGTAGAATGAATTACAAAATGTTAAAACATTACAAAATTATGAAAAAATAAAAAGTTTTAAAAACATAAAAAGAATATGATTCAGCAAAATATTATGTCTCAGTTCATTTTGTGTTGATATACCATGGATACCAGAGACTCAGTAATCAATGATGTACTCAGTTATTTATTTGACTTATACATCTGGAAGTGAGGACATTCAGGACTAAGGATTTACCTCTGCCAAGATTCTTCTTACTATTTATTTCCTGACAGAAATGTGGAAGGGTAGGGGTACATGGGAAAGATAGTATGATAGATAACTTTCATTGTCAATCTGGCAAAATGAAGACTTGTCAAGGATACCTCCATGGGGGTTGTCCACAGAGGGAGTTTTGGGAAGGCTTGACTGAGGAGGAAAAGTTTGCTCTGAATGTGGGAAGAACCACTAACCTGGTAAGACCTTGCCCTAAATAAATCTGAGAATAGTAACTTTGCATTTGTCTTTCTCTGCTTACTGACTGTTAAGGTTAGATAACCTGCGGCTGTACAACTGTGCTGACAGAAATTCCTTGGTGCACCCTCAACCTCTAAGCCAAATTCATCTTTTTCTTCTTTAAGCTGCCTTTTTCCAAGTGTTTTATCACAGTGATGAGAAAAGTTGCTCTGTTTCAAGAGTGGGATCACTGCATGATAAACCCAACAGAGTTCTTAGCTCCTTGGGGAAGGTTTGCTGTAGAATGCATAAATGGTTGGAATTTCCAGGGCAGAAAAGCTTTAGTGTGGTTACAAGCAAACTTTAAGAGGTCATCTGGTAGATATCTGAAAGACAAGTATACAACAAGAACTGAAGGAAAAAAATAGGACATGGAAGACTGACTTATCAGGTTACAAAGGGAAACCAGGAATCTATCAGGAGCTGAGCTACAGTCCACTCATGCTTTACATAGGCTCTGTTCTTTCTGTGTGCAGAACATTTGAGTGAGGCCGAATTGCAATCTGGTGGACTAATTTGTTTGACTGAAAGAGTTTCATTTTAGCATATCATTCAGTCTGTGGCATGGTATTACTCATCTTTCCTATTCAGATCAATGCTACAGAGAGCAGAAAGAAGAAAAATGTAATGTCTGGTGAGGGAAAGAATATGAGGAAGTTTAAAGTTGCAGACAGAGTACAGAGAATGCATTTGCCTTGTCCCTATAATTTTTATAAAAAAGCAAATTAGAGCCATCAAATCAAAATTTCTGTTTTGTACAATTATAAAAGAAAATGTTCATTGAAAGAAAATACACTACCATCAGAGGTTACAACTTACTTTTAAAAATGCAATTATATTTGAAAAGAGAGACTCTAAATTGAAAATGACAACACAGGTTTTACTGTTTGAAACAATTACTCAGTGAAATATCACACCAGGGTCATCTTCAGAGGAACACAGGAGTTGCTGTAATTATGGGTCAAGGCAAGGCCTCCAATTTACATCTTGCATTTACATCTTAGCATAAATGGTGTAAGTGTAAGGCTTCCATCTAGGTTTCAGAAAACCACTAAGGCCAGTTAGCATGTAACCTGGTCAGTTTATGTGAAAACTGTTGAATAAAATTATGAGGGTAAAAATCTAGGTTTTAATTGAAACCTTCAAATGCTATGATCATGAGACATCAACAAAGAGAAGCTGTAGGCAGAAAGTGAAGCCATTCCAAGAGAGAAGCTATGTTTACTACAGGTAGCAGCAGAACTGGCATGTTGGAGCAGCCAAGGTGTTTTGGACCCCAGTTGGCTGGTTACATTTTTTTTAAAAAAATTTAATTATTTATTATATGTAAGTACACTGTTGCTGTCTTCAGACACTCCAGAAGAGGGCATCAGATTTCATTACCGATGGTTGTGAGCCACCATGTGGTTGCTGGGATTTGAACTCAGGAACTTTGGAAGAGCAGTCAGTGCTCTTAACCTCTGAGCCATCTCTCCAGCACCAAGGCTGGTTACATTTCAAACCAGGTGTGAAGCTAGAGATTCTGGGTTTGCTTTTGTGTGATTCCTTGTTATAATGTCCGGTTCTTCCTTTTGACATAATAGTACATGCTTTGTGCCATTTATATTAAAGAATAAAATTTTATTTTACCAGACTAACAGTTCAGAGTTTTCCTTTTTATTCAAAAGGAATCTTGGAATTCTGAACAGTGTTGGGACAATGTGGACTTTTATAAATTATCTAGATGCATTTTCTATGATGCAGTGTGTATTCACTGGGAAGGGGCAAAATGTAATGACATAACGTGGTATGTTTAGGAATTAGGTTGACATGGAGTAGCATTGTGATGACTAGCCTTTGTTGTCAATTAAATGATTTCTTTTATAATTTGCTTTGGTCATGGTGTCTCTTCAAAACAGTAGAACAGTGACTATGACAGTCATAATATCTGTAACAGTAACAGTGGTTGTTCACAAGGGCAATTCATAGCCATACAATTACATACCCTAAACTGGAAGCATCCCAGAAGTTCATTAACATCATTTAGAACAGATAATGAATGCCATATTTGTCAGGAAAAATAATAACATTTAAACACACCATATGACACACGCCAAAATTACAGTTAGAGCAACTAGTAAATCGCAGACCCTTCCACCAAGGTATGGAAATGACAGCTTAGTAAAATATAGCTACAGATACAAAGATGGGTGCTAAAACTAGAAAGCTAGGAAATGAAATAATTAAGAAAAGATTTCAGATTCAGTCTTCCTAACGTGGGAAGATGAGACAATTTAATTAATATATGTATTAGGTATAAGAGAATTTGTGATCCATTGGCTATATTCTCTTCCTTAACTGCACACACACACACACACACACACACACACACACACACACACACACACACACATACTGTCCTTCATAATTCTACACTCCAGATTTATGATTTGCCAGATTAACGAAGGCATACAGTGTAATAGTCCGAAGCCTTCTCTGGGTTCACTCACATTTGTGAATTTAAGCAAACTATGTAGATTCTTTGTGTTATAAAATCTTCATCTGTACATCAAAACTACTAATGCACTAATTCTAATTCCCAATTATGAGCAACAAATAGGTTCGTATCTGTATAGAATTTAGACCAATGCCAATAATTTAAATACATTTAAGAAAGCAAATATATT
Source organism: Mus pahari (assembly GCF_900095145.1). NCBI lineage: Eukaryota > Metazoa > Chordata > Mammalia > Rodentia > Muridae > Mus > Mus pahari. The sequence continues at coordinate 54,662,171 of NC_034610.1, read as the reverse complement.
TGCCTTCTTTCCAGAGTTAATTACTTGATTCTGAGATTGTATAGGCTAACAAAAAAGAAAGAAAAAAGAAATACCTTCAGGCATTTTGATTAGTTTCACATTGACTTCAAATTTAATTTGGGACCAGTTCATATTTCTTTGATAATTTATTATTTTTCTTTCATGAATATGTTCTAGCACTACAATAATTTAGATTATTCATTACTCTCTATAAGATTCATGTTTTTTGAGATGAAAGTCGTGCATATGTTTTCTCAAAGTTATTGTAAGCTGAAGGATAAAGTCAGTATTATGGAAAACGTGTGATTATTAAAATGGTACTTTTTACAAGCTTGTGGCTGACATCTGTGAATAACATTTACTTTTGTATCTGAAAGTTTGCTAAACCCATTTTTTAATCATAATACTATAAAGTATTTCTTATATTTTGCAAAAGAAGTCATTTTTTACATGAGGTGCTTATCTAAGTGCACATATTTTTAAAAATAAAATGAACATGAGCATATGTGCTTAGAAAGTTAGAGTTTGAATACCAGGCATTCTGTGTCATTTGTTTATCTGGGGACTTCTTAACTTGTCCCCAATCCAACAGTCTATTTCTTGTGATGAGTTACTATTCGGTGTCTATCTGTATGTCTGTGTATCCAAGTCATTCCCATTACTTACCTTTGATATCATAACAAATTTCTCCTAATTGTATAAATAGCTGTTACAAAATTTGCAGGCTGAACTGTGGATGGTATTTGAAAAAATATAGAGTAACTGTTTTTCTCCTAATATGTGTTGATAACTCATTGTATGCCTCAGAAATGATCTTTTCTTCTCGGATCATCTTCCCTATAGTACTTGTGACTTGTGTGCAACACTTTATTAAGTGTTCTACTTTCAAGTTAAGTAATTTTTCCAATCTTGCAAACTCTCACAGTTGTTTTGTAATATATAGCTGATGGTTAAAGGCATTCCTAGGAGACAAACATCTGCCAAATATTGTGCTTTGTTTTCTAAAAAGATTGCTTTTAGGAAATGGTGAATTACTTTATTCTTATTTTAGAGGACTAGAAAGCATGGCAATTCTGCAGATATTGATTTGTATCTCTTCCATTTCTTCCATGTTAGAGTTTATTTCATGTTACACTTTAAAAGCAAAACTAATGAGAATTTTATTCAAAAGTTGAGAGGATGTGACAAAGACAGCAATGTGCAGCCCGACTCAATAATTGTGAACATGAAGAACTACACGAAGGACTTAAAATCATATTATATTACTTTATCATTAAAAGGATACTAAAATACGATGGCAATTTCCTCTAAGTACTACTTCCTCAACCTTAACATTAAATACTAAAACATTTAGAAATCTAATATTGAAATACTAGAAACATTAAAAATAAATAGCAAGATATTTTAATGGCCACAACATAATGAAAGAACATTATGCAAGAAAACAGTCTAACCTAACATATGCCTCATCTCCTCATGAACAGCTAATTGTCACACTAATGTAGTCACCTCTATTTATAGTCAGCTTTTCATGTGCTTAATAGCATTTCTCCCTAAGTTTTCGCCTTAGTACTCACACTAAATGGAATTCTCCTAAAACCAAGGCCAGGTGATGAATGAGGCCCATTGGCTCTGATCATGAAGTACTAGAGTCTGGTTGTCTAAACAGCTATTCCTGTTCAACTGCATCAGTCTGTTTCCCTCTAGGGTGATAATTGCTCAGAGCTCATTGTGGCTCATTTCTTTATAATGCCCATAAGAGTGCTTTTTCCAGGGAAGAAATTGCATATTTTAGTGCTGTGATAAAATGCGAGAAGGCATGCTGCTGTAATGTAGTTGGCCTCATCTGGGCACAGTATGAGCATTTGTATTTATGACAGGCATTTCACACTTTGTATATTTGGGAAATGGTGAATTCTTCACATGTTCATATAAGACTTTGTGAAACTTCCATACACTTCTAACAATAGAGTGCTTATCTGATCTTGATGTCTAAAAGGGCTTCATTTAGTGTGTGTCTGTAGGTGTGTATGTATATGTGTATGTTTCTTTGTGTGTATGTGACTGTGTGTGTGTGTGTGTGTGTGTGTGTGTGTGTGTGTGTGTGTGTATGTGTACGCACATGAGCACACATACATGGTCATATCAGAGGCCCGAGGACAAGTCTCAGGAATAGGTTCTCTCCTGTTACCTTGACAGGTCTGATGTAAAACTCAGGTCATCAGGACAGCAGCCTCTGCCTACTCAAACATCTCACTGTCCTTGCCTTTCTGAGGTCAAACGTGCAGTTAAATGGTGGCTATCTAGAAATTTGAAGCCGAGGATGTAATTACATTTTACTCTACAGAGATAATGTATGTGATTTGAGGTTGCTAGTCTGAAAAAGACACAGATACTGGGTCACCTTATGAACATTTCTCATACAAATGATTCTGTATTTCCACAAACCCATTCATAGAGCTTCAGAATGAAGGCTGGCATTGTATTTCTTTAATATGAGAAAAAATACAAGAAGGGGTGATCAGTTGTGGATACTGAGTGAGAAGAAGTTCATCACAGCCCTTCAGCAGATTGTTCAATGTTCTTTTGTTGTTCATTGATGCATAAACCAACTATATGGATTTATTTATTTGCTCACAATATAGTTGAAACTTTCATCATAGGCAGAGCCAGTTATAGGATGAATGGATCAAAAACACATTCTTCCCTGCTTGGTTCAGGAAGATGACAGTCTGTTCTGTTTCTAATTTATCCAGCTGTTATTCACATTGGAGGTAAGTATCATTTTACAGCCTAGGCCACTACTCTTCCAAACCTATGTAATAAAAAAATTAAAAAGTCTATTTTCACCAAAGTCAGTGGGTGAAAAGGAATCAGTGATTAACCCTTGAGCTCAGAGATAATTTGGACAAAATGCTGTGAGGATAGAGAAATGTTGCCACTGCAAAAGTCTAATAGGTCAGCACACAGAGGTATAGATCACAAAATACTCTTAGGAAATGTACACTGGTTTCTGACGAAAGGTGATTGTTGAATGTGCATCACAGCCTGACTGATTTTTAAATGGAACCAACCCCATTGCCATCCAGTGATCATGGAAAATTAATGGAGGGATTAATAATAATGAAGTACTACCAGAAAAAAAAGAATATATGAAAGAAAACCAAAATATTCAATTATCAGTGAAACAGGCTCATGTCTAATATGTATTTTTCTTTAACATTTGAATTTCAAAGATCTTATTTTCAAATATTTATTTTAATTTCTGGTTTTAGAGAATATATAGGAGAAAGGTGCCTTTATGTTTCTTTACCTGAAATACTTAATACTCACAATATTTGGAAGGGAACCAGGGAAAATATGTATATATTTCACACATTATAAGCAATTACATCAAATATATGTGTGGACATGTCAACAGGATTGATCTACTCTTCATGTTAGGACCTTCTTAATCTTCTTTTCCTTAAGATAAACCATATGTTAATTAGTTTAGTTTTCTCAGTAAATATTTAGATGGAAGACAAAGTGTAAGCAAATACCAAACCTACATATTCCTTGAGAAGTAGAAATAAGTAAAATCTTGCTCCTTCCATGTCCAATACTTTGGCTTAGTGTGTGTCATTCAGTGACTTTTTATCCAGGGGAACAATGTTTACAAACTTATATCTTAGTTAGGGTTTTATTTCTGTAAAGAGGCACCATGACCAAAGTCACTCTTACAAGTCCAAGTAGATCAAAGATCGTAGTGTAAAACCAGATAGCACTAAATCTGATAGAAGAGAATGTAGGGAATAACCTTGAACCCATTAGCATAGGAGATGACTTCCTGAACCAACAGCTCAGGAAATAAGATCAACAATTAATAAAAGGGACCTCATGAAATAGAAAAACTTCTGTAAGCTAAAAGATAAATAGGACAAAATGGTAGCCCGAAAATGGAAAATGATTTTTAACAACCCTTCATCTAACAGAGGGATAATATCCAAAAGATATAAAGAACTCATGAAGTTACACATCAACAAACCAAATAACACAATTAAAAATGGGGTACAGATCTAAACAAAGAATTCTCTGCAGAGGAATCTCCAATAACTAGGAAATACTTAAAGAAATGCTCAAAATCTTTAGGCATCAGGGAAATGAAAATCAAAATGACTCTGAGATTCTACCTTATACCCATCAGAATGACTAAAATTAAGAACTCAACAGATAGCTCATACCGACAAGTACGTGGAACAAGAGGACAATCCTCCATGGGTGGGAGTGCAAATTTGCAAAACTTTGCAGATAAATTTGGTGGTTTCTCAGAAAATTGGGAATAGTTCTACCTCAAGACTTAGCTTCAGCACTTCTGGGCATATACCCAAATGGTTTTCCAATATCCCACAAGAACACTGCTTAACTATGTTCTTAGCAACTTTATTCATAATATAGTGAATCTGGAAACAACCTAGATGTCCCTCAACTGAATTATGAATTTAAAAAATAGTATATTTATGCAATGGAATATTACTGAACTGCTAAAAATAAGGACATCATGAAATTTGCAGGCAAATTAATAGAACTAGAAAAGATCATCCTGAATATGATAATTCAGACCCAGAAAGACAAAAACAGTATATACTCACTTATAAGTTAATATTAGCCACAAAGTACAGTATAATATTGTACAGTCTGTACAATATACAGACTGAGAGAAGCTAAGTAACAAAAAGGGCCAAAGGGATGATGCTTAAATCTCACTCAGAAGTGAAATAAAATATACATTAGGACAGATGGAGGGATGGTACATGATGGTACAAGACAGAGGAGGACAGAGTGAAAGAGAACTGGGAGAGAGACCTGGAATCAGGGAGGGGCATCTCTGATATGAGCTAAAACTTCAGACAATGGAAAAGCAGAGGAATCTGTGAGGGTGACCCTACCTAAGGGTGCTATCCATAGGGAATATGTCACATGAAATGCATGCATCCTATAACCAGCTCATGCTTTAACATTTGCTCTAGAAATCAAATCTTCAATTGCTTACAGTACCTATGGGTTCATAGGAACATGAGAATCTTCCTGCACTTCAACCAAAATGAATTTCTTCATCCAGTATTCTCCAAATGCTCTAATTCAGAATATATCATTTAAAATGGAGTCTTGTTCAGTACAAAATCAGTCATTAGTGATGTCAATTAAACCATTGTTTTCCCTGAACCATTTATTTATATTTTTATTTATTTATTTTTCTTTGTATTTTCTTTATTTACATTTCAAATGCTATCCCAAAAGTTCCCCATACCCTCCCCCAGCCCCTGCTCCCCTACCCACCCACTCCCACTTCTTGGCCCTGGCCTTCCCCTGTGCTGGGTCATATAAAGTTTGCAAGACCAAGGGGCCTCTCTTCCCAATGATGGCCAATTAGGCCATCTTCTGCTACTTATGCAGCTAGAGACAGGAGCTCAGGGGGGTACTGGTTAGTTGACTGAACCATTTATGGAAGCCCACTTGACACACACCAGGATATGTAAAATCTATTGTTATTTTCATAACTTGAGAGAAGTTCAAATTAGGTATAGAGTTTAATCTTGCTTTCAAAGTATTCATTATATGCCAGTATATTCTCATACAGTAGACAATAATTTAATTCTTGAAATGATAAGGCATAAGTGCTGTTGTAGTATTCTTTGTAATGATGGAAAATCTCAAGTGTCAGCAGAGGAATTTTACTAGCTGGAATCAGATAATTCCTGAGTAGTGAAGCTGGGACTGGGATCCTGGAGTCTGCCCTCTCAGAACTTTGTGTATTACATTGCTCTTTATTATGCCATAGGTAGAAGAAAATACATGATTACAACTTAAATCACAAAAAGGGAGATGTTTTCCTTTGGGTACAAGTTATGGTAAATGTTACAATAATTTAACTAAAGTAAGGATTTTTCAAAAAGCTATATTTTTCTCCATTTTAGCATGAAGTCAACAAAACAATTACTTGAATCTGTAGCATCTAATAGTGAAAAATTGGCAAGACTGGAAGTCTCATAATTCTAAGATAAAGAACATTCTTTTGCAACTAGTCAGACTTTTAGACTAGTAATCTAACCTAAATTTCTCTACTGTAAAATGGGAGAATTGAGAGTTCCTTCAAACAAGGATTATTTCATAAGGGAAATTAAATAGTGTACATGTAAAAAATGAATCTCAGGTAGATGAGTGATACTTTTCTCATTTTATTCAAAACAACTTCACTTCTTTCTTTAGAGTTCATTCTTTCAGGCAGTAGCAGATTTAACCTTTGTAATTTGGGGAGTAATGCCCTTTTGGTTGCCTGGTTAATGATTCAATAATTTATGTCATCCAAACTCATTTAAAGAGCAATGGATATTTCACTAATACTATTTATCATTAGGTAAGTGGTTTACTATTTCATATATTTCTTTTCTTTGTTGGTCTACATAAAATGTGTGTGTGTGTGTGTGTGTGTTTGAGTGTGTGTGTGTGTGTGTGTGTGTGTGTGTGTGT